>NW_004949554.1:0-7096 GCF_000317375.1 Microtus ochrogaster | reverse complement strand
TGACCACATGAGTCTTTAATGTACCAAGCAATATCAGTAGGACTAAAGCTGTGGCTTTGCCGGCTAGATGTAGCCTATTCCTTAGCTTTCTGTCATTCCAAACTTGTGGCTGAGGTACCGGCCAGAGCTGCATTCAGTGGCACAAGTCTACAGTGTTTCAAGGTCCTTGACATCAAACAAGCTGCAACAGACAACACTCAAGTCCTCTCCCTGTAGCTGGCTCTCCTGCCTCAAACAGTCAGAGTTTGCCCTGGCAGGATGTCCAGAAAGCCAGCATTTTTAAACGGCGCAGCTTTTTTCCTGCTACAGCTGAAAACCGAAAAGCATGCATTCAGCTTTTCATGAGCACTGTTTAAGTGTTTTGTGGCAGGACCTCTTAATGAGATGCAGGGATTTGCAGCTAAAGCTGAGTCAGGAAGCCTCTCTTAGATGAGAGCATTTGCTTGCCTATAGCAAGCAGAGCAGACCCAAGAAATCGCTGATACCAAGAAAACATGCTTTACTCTTTTCCAAGCTTTCTCAGGCTTTCAGTGGATAGAGCTGTCCACACGTCTGGGTGCCATTCTGTTGTAATAAGAGTGGCAGGGCTGCATCCCCATCAGCCCAGCCGCCTGGCTAGCTTATGCCCGAAATAACAACACACAAATTGTATTCTTTTAAACACTGCTTGGCCCATTATATCTATCCTCTTCTCGCCTAACTCTTGCACCTGGACTAGCCCATTTCTAATAATCTCTGTAGCATCAGTCTTACCGGGAAAGATTCTAGTTTATGTCCATCCTGGGTCAAGAGCTTCATCGCATGTACCTCAGAGATGAGAGCTCTCGTGTCCGCCCAGGAGAGGGGAGGATGGCGTCTCTGGGCTCACTTCCTCTTCCTCCCAGCATTCTGTTCTGTTTACTCCTCCCACCTATGTTTTAACCTATCAGGGCCAAGCAGTTTCTTTATTGCTTAACCAATGAAATCAACAGATTGATATATGATACTCCCACATCACTCTCATGTCCAGAAAATACTGTTTTGTTGAAGTAATACACTGTCTCTAGCTCTTTTAACCCCCTCTTTCTTTTTATTTCTTTTTTATTTATGATTCCTGTGATTTCCAGAGAGAAGGTGTGATATAGATTTCTGATTTAATATTGAACACTCGATGGTCTCTTATCCTCACACTGATCAGTTCAGAGCCTCTATATTGCTTATCATCTGTAGCATGCAAATTTATCTAATGAGTGTTGAAAGATGCATTAGTCTAATGGTATATAGACAAGTATTTAGAAGGCAGATACTATGTTCCTTTAACAAAATTATATTAGTAAAAACCAATGATCAACCAAAACCCAGTACCAGATGTAGACTCTATCCATTTGAAGTGTTAGAAAGTGGGGGTCATTTAGACTCAGCCATAGAATACATAATATTGTCATGGCTTTTGGTTAAGCTACAGAACCTAATGTCAAGATATTACATGTTGTACTATGTACCATGTAGGGAAGGGGAGATTTGATTTTTCGAGAACATTCTACATGTGTAAACACTATTGGAGGAAAAAAAATCAACAAGTATTACTCAGCTGTGAACCCTGGGAGCTACAGTAATGACTGACTTGAAAAAATATGCCCACTGGTGCAACCCTTTCACAAATATCAAAGGAGTAACCATCTTCTTTATAATTGGATATGAAGCATACTGCACAAATGGTGCTTGGTACTGTGGCTAGATATCTCATAAGTCCTAAGGGATAACTGATTACTGTTATTCTGCTAAGTAGACATAGTATTAACTATTGGCAAACAGATATGCTCATATATCAATACATACTTTTATTAAGAAAAACAGTATGTCTTAATCCACTCCAGGAATGTTTTCAGAAATTTAATATGTGCATACTTAGTCATATTTATTTGTCATTTATAAAGTATCTGTCATATATTATCCATATGGAAGGTGCATTTCATGAATTATCATAATCAATCCATAATTCTGTGGAACAGATGTCTCTCATATTCTTTTATATATAAGAGTACTGAGGTTCAAAAGTTTTAAAAGCTTGTTCAATACCATACAAACAGTAAGTGGTAAAGTTAGGATATCAATCTGTTTCTACCTGATTACTAAAATCCTTTTCTTACTATGTTGCTGCATAATTTGTATCATTCATTCTCCTTAGAAACATGAAAATGAACCATTTCATTTATTCAAACTTTCCCACATTTTAGCATTCAGATTAAATATAAATTCTGTGGTAGTTTGAATACAATTGCCTCCATAAGCTCCTAGGGAGTGGCACTAGTAGAAGGTGTGGCTTTGTTAGAGTAGGTGTGATCTCATAGGATGAAATGTGTCACTGTGGAGGTGGGCTTTGAGGTCTCATATATGATAATTATGCTGTTGTTTCAAACTACTTCTTATTGCCTACAGATCAAGATGTAGGACTCTAAGCTTCTTCTCCAACACCGGGTCCATCTGCATGCCACCATGTGGCACCATGATGATAAATCATTTCATAGGGCTAAACCTATGAAAATGTAAGTGACCCAAATACAATGTTTCTTTCTTAGAAGAGTTACTGTGGTCATGGTGTCTTTCCACAGCAGTGAAAACCCTAACTAACACAAGTTCCCAGAAGCTTTCAATTCCTAACTTGCAATATTGTCACTTATTTCCTCTTAAGAATTGACCTTAACATATGTAGGTCACTTCCTATGCACTTTTTAGAATTATAATTAGTTGTTTGCCATGTCATATTTGTATGATTTATTTGTAAGCAGAGACACTGACATTTTCATCTCTGTATCATGAAATATCTACCATTTCATCATATAGGTATTAGTAAATTCTAAGTAAATATGTGAATAATAAGTATCCTGTTGACTGATAGAAAAAGTATATAGATTGTCATGCTAGAATACGAGACATTCTCATTGTTTTAGAGTTTATAGAACAGAATACTAGTCAGTGTCATTATTATTGGAGAAAATTGCCTGGAAAAATAATTTGGAAGCACAGAGTTTTTCTTATTCAACATGCAAATTACCTTTTGAAGAAGAGAGTTACATTCATTGCTACTAAAAATTTTGGAAGAAGTAATTTATTTATATAGTGCCTACAATGTACTAAGCATATACACTAGTTAAGTGATGTACATAAGCACACATACACACGCACACACACACACAAAAACCTCCTACTCAATGAATTACTGATTTCATTTTAACCTGATTAGAACATATAACTCTGGGACTTTAAATAAATGTTCAAGGTCAAAAAGAGTTAAGATAAGGAGTAAGATTTGAATTTAATGCCCATGGACTCTTCGGTCTAAACATTTTATACTCAACAGTATTTCCAGGAATAATTGTTAGAAATAACTGTGGAAATTTTACTGAACAAAGAGGGAAAGATGTTTGATTACAGAAATTTCCAATCCATTTGAAACTATTTAAAAAGCTCTTTAAAAATATTTTTGCTGTTATTAATGTGTACATGATTGTTTATATCTGTCTATGTGCATGTCTGCAGAGGTCAAAGGTGTGACGGACTGAAGTTATAAACTGCCTAATGTGGGTGCTAAGAGTCAAACTTGGTTCCTTTCTGAAAACCAATATGTGCCTCATTTTAGAAGATGTTTGTTATGAACTCATATTAAAATCACATCACCTGCTACACTGCTACAAATAAAGTTCTCTTATATTTTATCTTCTCTATGAAAACAAACAAATTTTTTCTTGTGCAAATTAATTAATCACACTTTGTTCACACAGTAGTCATAGTATTTATCATACTCTTTTATAACTCTGCTATTATGACCAGAAAAACATCCCCTTGTGAGGAGGAGTTGTGTCCTATTCCAATTTTCTTCTTTACTTCATTTTCCTCTGTTTATTTCTATTCATTTTAATTATGACATATTAATTTTAAAAATTGGTTTCATTATAAAATTATTGTATATTTAAATAATGCCTTCTAATTACACCTATCACCGATCTAGTATGTAATATAAATATAGGGCAATGAAGTTATTCAATGCACACATTTATGGAGGCTAATCTTACTGAACTATTGTGGTTGGTTATTATGCCAATATAAATAATACTCTCTCAAAACTATATGCTATATTAAAGAGCATTGAGAAATGCAAAAATATTTACAATGGTACATTCAAAGTAACAAATATCTTTAGGGAATAAAAACTGATGATGTCGGAATGTGGAGAAATTATTTCTGGTTGAATAAGTTTGGGAGATAACAATAATAAAAGAATCCTTAAAATATCAAATGCTTTGAAAATATTCAACCTTTCCTAAAAACTTGTGTGTACTGGTTTCGGTGTTGCACAATTGTAAGACATATGTTTGTCTTGGCTAGAATACAAAACATAATCCAGGGACAATGCCCATAAATAAAAAGTTATAAATAGCTTGTAAACATGGAAAGGGGATCAGAATTGTTAAAATGACCATACTTACAACAGACTTGATGTACTTTTTAAAGTATATCTAAAAAGGGTTATGATTGAACTGAATATAACACTATATTTGGCCATGATATTAATATTTCATGGCCATATCTATTGGAAATCACCTAGAATTAAGGGAATAGTTATAATTTAATTTTATTGTTAGGCAAAATTTGTAGAATTATGAGCAATGATTTCCCTCTCCCTTCTTCTTTTCCTCATTGCCTCTACTTCCTTCCAGGTATGAATATTTACAATTTAGTGTAGCTAGAATAATATAGGCATCTTAAGAATGAAAGAGATAATAAATTTATGTATGAATTTGGAAAAAGTCTATAAGTGAAGTCTACAACAATACTTTTGTTGAAATTATTTTAAAACTGAATGTAAGAAAGCTGGTATAGAAACTACTTGTAATCATATGAGAAATTGTTCTAGATTCAAATATTGATGGGGAGAGTCTTCTGTTTTGTGTTAATTTCATTGGTTAATAAAGAATCTGCCTTGGCCCTTTAATAGGACAGAAAATTAGGTAGGCGGAGTAGACAGAACAGAATGCTGGGAGAAAGAAGCGGAGTCAGGCAGTCGCCATAATTCTCCCATCCTACAAAGACGCAGGTTAAGATCTTCCCTTGTAAGCCACCTCATGGTGCTACATACATTATTAGAAATGGGTTAAGGCAAGATGTGAGAATTAGCCAATAAGAGGCTGGAACTAATGGGCCAGGAAGTGTTTAAAAGAAGACTATTTCCATGTACTTATTTTGGGTAAAGCTAGCTGTGCAGAACCGGGTGGTGGGAAGCGGCCCACTGTTCCTCACAACAAAATATTTCTTATTATATTTTTTTAAAGATTTATTTATTATATATACAATGTTCTGTCTGTATATATATTGCTAGAATAGGGCACCAGCTGTTATTATAGATGGTCATGAGCCACAATGTAGTTGATGGGAACTGAACTCAGGACCTCTGGAAAAGCAAGCAGTGCTTTTAACTTCTTAGCCATCTCTCCAGCCCTTTATTTTGGTTTGATTTTGTTTTTGGTTTGAGCCAGGGTATCTCTGTCCTGAAAGTAGTTCTGTAGACCAGGTTGGCCTGAAATCACAGTGATCTGCCTGCTTTTGCCTCCAGAGTACTGGAATTAAAGGCATGTGCTGTCGCCACCTGTACTAGGAACAGTGGGCTGCATTCCTGCCTGGCTCCCACATGGCTAGATTTACACCCAAAATAACAATACACAAACTGTATTCTTTTAAACACTGCTTGTCCCATTAGCTCTAGCCTCTTACTGGCTAATTCTCACATCTTGATTAACCAATTTCTAATAATCTGTGTAGCACCACAAGGTAATGGCTTACCGGGAAGGATCTTAACCTATGTCCATCTTGGAGTGGAGAGCTATAGCGTCTGCCTCACTGCCTTCTTCCTCCCAGCATTCTGTTCTGTCTACTCTGCCTACCTATGTTCTGACCTATCAGGCCAAGCAGTTTTCACAATTAATTAACCAATGAAAGCAACAGATAGATAGAAGACCCACCTACATCATTTCCCCTTTTTCTTTTTAAACAAAAAAGAAAGGCTTTCACGTCAACATAGTAAAATTACATATAACAAAACAGTTATCAAGCAAGAATTGCAGTCAAAACACATATATCTACCTTATCTTTTATCATAACTAAGGAAAACTATAACTATCTGAAGGCGTAAGTCACAAACAATCCCACACCACTTTGAAATTATGGTTAATAGAATAGTTATTTATTTAAAGTGGAAAAACTTACAGATCACCATCCCAGACAACAGCCCTCTGCACAATCAGGAAAGGAGCCTAGTTGCCTGAAGTGGAGCTGGAAGCCAGAGAGCAAGCAAGGGCCGTTGCTGCTTTTTTAAAGAAAGAAAGACCACACCCCAATGGGCTGGTATCTCAGCAGCTATTGGCTGAAGGAGCAGAAGGAGCTCCCACAACAATTATCCATTCTTCAACTCCATCAAAGGCTCCAGAAGGATATAATATTACCTAAGTAAACAAGAAGAAACTTTCAAAACTCTAGAAATGACAGAGATCTCTCACTGCCTGGACAGTCACCCAAAGTTCCTCTGTACCATTGGGGCATCCATTTTCAGCCTTCAGACCCATAGTATCCAGCAGACATTACCATGAAGCAGGAAATTTCAAGGGTTGTTCAGTCACTATCTGTTATGTCCTGCAGAATATCTCGCAGACTCTTTCATGAATCAGGAACCCTGAAAGACCATCTTACCTTTAGGCAAGTTCAGCAGTCTCCTCTCTGCGGGTTCTTTCTGTCCAGTCTATGCATCAGTCCAGGCAAGAGCAGTTTCTTGCCCAAATAGCTATCAAACTCCATAAGGAGCCTCTTCGATGCCCATCTTACTCTTGAAGTAGCTGTTGCTGCCAGGAGCAGATGCGTCTCATTGTCATGAAAAACTCTAAGTTATTAAAACATTAAATTCATATTCTGTAGTGTTTGAAAGATATGAAGAATGTCTATTTAAGTGAAATATATCTCTACATATCTAAAAAATCTAACTAACATGACTACAAGCTTGACTATTATCGATGATTATCCATTAATAACCTATATTTCCTATTTAAACATTACATTTTTAAATGAACTA
>NW_004949553.1:17392-18447 GCF_000317375.1 Microtus ochrogaster | reverse complement strand
AAAGACTCCTGTGGTCAGAAAAAGAGAGATATACAGTAAAGAAAGATTCAAAGACAAAGAAAATTTCTAAATGGTTTACAGTGTGTTAAAAATATATGCAGGCTAAAAGTTAAAGTTCTTAAAGTAAAAAAAAAAAGGAAGAAAGAGAGTAGTTGGGGATGGTAATACACACCTTTAATCCCAACACTTGGGAGGCAGAAGTAGATTGACCTCCGTGACTTCAAGGTGTGGTAGCACATGCCTTTAATCCCAATGCCTAAGAGGCAGAGACAGGCGGATCTCTGAGGTCAAGGACAGCCTGGTCTGCAGAGTTATTCCAGGTCAAAGATACAGAGGACCTGTCTCAGAAAGCAAAAAGTTAAAAGTAAAAATAAACGAAATAGAGGTTAAAACAAAGCTGCACAAAGATGGGAAATACACAGAGAATCTTGATACTGTATGCTATTATGCTCTCTTTGAATTGTTTGAATGCTGAGGAAGGAGCAACAGATGCCAAAAGATATTTGTTTATAAATGCTGCTAAACTAATCCAAATAGATATTTCGAAAATACCTTGACTTCAGAATTTGGGTCTAAGGATATGATACTTTGGAAAAGAGATTCTTCTTTTGTTTTCACAGATGATGAGACCCTGTGGATTGTTTCTATTCCAATATGGTATGATGGACCACGCCCTCCTGAAGGGTTGCTGTGAACACCCTGAAAAAAATTACTTCACTCAATTGATGACTGAGATGAACCTAGCACACAGGTTATACCCTGAAATATCTTATTAACAGTGCCCCCATACAGCAGGAAGCAGCTTGGAGAGAAATAACTTGGCCAAGTTCACATATATTGTTTATAAATGATATTTTACATTTAAAGGGGGATATGATATAGGTATGAATAATTTGCATTAGTATAGATTTTGCTTTAATGATAGAGATTTAAGGTCAATTTTGTTATATGTATATGTGTTTCTAATCTTGATTAAGGTTTTGTGATTATGTAGTTCACTTAAAAATGTAATGTTTATAGATTGTTAATGGATAGTCATCTATAATAGTTAAGTT
>NW_004949553.1:16471-17292 GCF_000317375.1 Microtus ochrogaster | reverse complement strand
GATATTTTGAAAATACCTTGACTTCAGAATTTGGATCTAAGGATACGATACTTTGGAAAAGAGATTCTTCTTTTGTTTTCACAGATGATGAGACCATGTGGATTGTTTCTATTCCAATATGGTATGATGGACCACGCCCTCCTGAAGGGTTGCTGTGAACATCCTGAAAAAAATTACTTCACTCAATTGATGACTGAGATGAACCTAGCACACAGGTTATACCCTGAAATATCTGAGTAACAGTGACCCCATACAGCAGAAAGCAGTTTGGAGAGAAATAACTGGGCCAAGTTCACATATATTGTTTATAAATAACTTTTTACATTTAAAGGGGGATATGATATGTTGTTCCTTTGCAGAACTACAGTTCCCAACATTCTCCTGGACACGGACATATTCCCAGAAGCCTTTGTATTCCCCGTTAAAAAGTGAGAGCCGCCAAGCGCTCCCCCCTTCTTTCCCCACCTCTCCTGTTGTCTCTGCACACCTTTTCCTGTTTGTTGTTACCCCTCCCCCATTAAAAGTGCACCCACGTGGGATCACCGTGTGTCTGTGTTTTCTCCCTCGCATAACGTCTTTACCCTCTAACCCGCAGACAAGAAAGCCAGCCAGGAATTAAGAACACGATGATATAGGTATGAATAATTTGCATTAGTATAGATTTTGTTTTAATGATAGAGATTTAAGGTCAATTTTGTTATATGTATATGTATTTCTGATCTTGATTAAGGTATTGTGATTGTGTAGTTCACTTAAAAATGTAATGTTTATAGGTTGTTAATGGATAGTCATCTATAATAGTTAAGTTTGTAGTCATGTTA
>NW_004949553.1:0-13733 GCF_000317375.1 Microtus ochrogaster | reverse complement strand
ATATATATATATATATATATAACAATAAAGGTTTTACCACAGTGATTGACATGTAAATAGCAACTGAACTGATGCTAACTAAAACAATACTTCTTGATGGAGAAACAGTCCCAAGGGCACTGAAACCCACTGACAACATAAAAAGTACTGTCTAAATGAGGCATGTTTACAGGTTCCCATTTGTCTTTCTGTCTCTTAATTCTACATTGTCTTTAGGAACTCATACATTTTGCTGTGTCAATTATTTAGATTTAGCCAGGGAAAGTGTCTGTTAGGTTTGTTAGACTGCAACTAAATTTCAAATGCCTAAGACACCAAAATCTTTTTGCATCAAACTTTCAAAAGTCATTATTTACCAAGGGCATATGTTTCTATTATCAGTTATTAAGCTGAAAACAACCTGTAGAAAGGAAAATGTACCTTTCAATGTGGCTGATTTTCAAAGAAATAAACATTTGAGAAACAGCCAATTCTTAAATTAATGAAATGATAATTCCTAAGCAGAAGAAAAAAGGCCTAATTATCTCATCTGTTTATACTCTATATTCATTCTTTCATGTTACATATTCAGCTTTGTATGATCTGAAATCAATTAAAGTAATTCTAGATCATTTTTATAAGACTTTCTAAAAAATAATAGCACATATTCCTTCTGAGGGTGAATATATGAAGAAATTTGATTTTTCCCATATTCCTTAATAAATTAGTGATTTTTCACTTTATCTTATTAACCTTGATTGGATAGTGACAATTTATCATGGTCTTTTGATTCCATGTCCAGAATAGACTTGCATTAACTGAATGAAAAAGATTCATTATGGACTTAACTATTCACTATAACAAAAACCTAAAGCTGAAGAATTCTGTCTTTGACTTCAATTCTTCTATTTCTTTCAGAATACATTGAATTAAACTTTAATATCAAGTATTTTGAGTTTTGTTCCTGCATAGTCTAAGTCAAAGTAAGAAAGGTGATTGTTCTGTTTTTATAGAGGGTCTCAATATATAAAACTGACTGACCTAGAACTTTCTATGCAAATGAGGCCTGACTAGAACTCACAGAGAACTACCTTCCTCTGCATCCAAAGAACAGTGTTGAGATTAAAGGCTTGGAACACCATGGCAGTTTTGTTTGTTTTGTATTATTGGGGGGGCATACATGCATGTATACATGGATGCATGTATTTGTATGAAAATACAGAGGTGCCCAAGGAGGTCAAAAGGGGGTCCTGGATGCCCTAGAGCTGGAGTCACAAATATGAGAGAGGTGCTATAATTAGTTGCCGTGGAAGAGCAGGAAGTGCTCTTAACAGCCAAAATTCATTTATATTTTTTTCCGTTTTTATTTTGCTTGATCAAAAAATATCCTTTTCCATGTGAATTAAAAGTACATACACAGTGGAGTACTACATAGCAAAAAAAATATTGACATCTTGAAATTTGCAGGCAAATGGATGGATCTAGAAAACATCATATTGAGTGAGGTAATCCAGATCCAGAAAGACAATTATCATATATAGTCACTCATAAGTGGTTTTTAAACATAAAGCTTACAATTCACAATCCTAGAGAACCTAGACAACAATGAGGACCCTAAAAGAGACATACATGGATCTACTCTACATGGGAAGGAGAAAAAGACAAGATCTCCTGAGTAAATTGGGAGCCTAGGGATCATGGGAGAGGGTTGAAAAGGAGAGGAGAAGGGAGGAGGGCAGAGAAAAATATATAGCTCAATAAAATCAATAAAAATAACTTCTGAATAGGTATATGTGATTTGTAAGTCTATGGGAAATTAGCTAGTCTACTAAAGAAAGGTACAATTGCTTCACAGTTTTGTCAAAGTACATAATGTAGGCAGGCTACTACAGCCAGAGAAACATGGAGGATAAATACTGAGATTTACCTCTCACACAGCTCTTCTACATCCAGTCACCAAGCATCATCTCCAGCTCTGTAGCAACCTTCTTGTAGATTCTTCTTCCTCTTTGTCCTCACTCTAAGAGGAATAATCCTATCTTAGTGGACCTGGCTCTCCTCCCTCTTTGGACTAAATCAGCCTCCCACAGCTCTTCCTACATTCTTAAGTATCAGGGCCCAATACCAGAAACATTTTACCTGGAAACCCAAATGATCACTCCAATCCGAATCCCAAAAACAAAAGTAAAATGTAAACACTAATCCATCCAAAAAGCTTTTTTTAACAGTTTTTTATTTATTTTTCCATTCAAAAATTTACACTCCCTCCCCTCCTCCCATTCCCTTCCTGCTCCCCCACTCAGCCTCAACCCTCCCACTCCCTCCTTAAGAGAGGGAAGGTAGCCTTGCCCTGTGGGAAGTCCAAGCCCCCCCCCACATCCAGGCTTAGGAAGCTTTGCATCCAAATAGACTAGGGTCCCAAAAATCCAGTACATGCAGTAGAAACAAGTCCCAGTGCCTTTATCAATGGCTTCTCAGTAAGCCCCCATTTTCAGCCACTTTCAGAGAGTCCGGTTTGATAGCATGCTTGTATGATAAGAACTTTAAATCTTTGAAGAAAAAAATTGAAGAAGACACTATAAAGTGGAAAGATCTCCCGTGCTCTTGGGTAGGCAGAATTAATATAGTAAAAATGGCAATCTTACAAAAAGCAACCTCAGATTCAATGCAATACCCATTAAAATCCCAGAAAAGTTCTTCACAAACCTTGAAAGAAGAGTACTCAACTTCATATGGAAAAACAAAAAATAAAATAAAGATAGCCAAAGCAATCCTGTACAATAAAAGAACTTCTAGAGGCATCACAATTCCTGACTTCAAACTCTACTATAGAGCTATAGTACTGAAAACAGCCTGCTATTGGCATAAGAACCGACAGGAGGACCAATAGAACTGAATATAAAACCTGGATATTAGTCCACACTCCTTCCTTTGAACACCTGATTTTGGACAAAGAAGCAAAAAAATGGCAAATGGAAAAAAGAAAGCATATTTAACAAATGGTGCTGGCATAACTGGATATCAACATGTAAAAGAATGAAAATAGACTCATAGTTTTCACCACACACAAAACTCAAGTCCAAATGAATCAGACCTCAACGTAAAGCCAGCCACACTGAACCTTATAGAAGAGAAAGTGGGAAGTACACTTGAACACATTGGTACAGGAGACCACTTCCAAAATATAACCCCAGCAGCACAGATACTGAGAGAAACAATTAATAAATGGGAACTCCTGAAACTGAAAAGCTTCTATAAAGCAAAGGACATGGTCAACAAGACAAAATGACAGTTTACAGAATGGGAAAATATCTTTATTAACACCACATCAACAGAGGTCTGATCTCTAAAATATACAAAGAACTCAATAAACTGGTAATCAAAAGAACAAACAATCCAATAAGAAATGGAGTATAGACCTAAACAGTGAACTCTCATCTAAAATTGCTGAACAACACTTAAGAAAATGCTCAACATCCTTTGTCATCAGAGAAATGAAAATACAAACAGCTCTGATATTCCATATTACACCTGTATGAATAGCCAAGATCAAAAACACTGATGACAACTTATGCTGGGGAGGTTGTGGAGAAAAGGGAACACTTCTGCATTGCTGGTGAGAATGTAAGTTGGTACAGCCCTTTTGGATGTCAGTGTGATGATTTCTCAGAAAATTAGGAAGCAACCTTCTTCAAGACCCAGCAATACCACTTTTGATTATATATCCAAAGGATGCTCAATTGTGCAACAAAGACATGTGCTCAACTATGTTCATAGGAGCATTGTTTCTCATAGACAGAACCTGGAAAAAACCTAAATGTCCCTCAAACAAACAATGGATATGAAAAATGTGGTACATTAACACAATAGAGAACACACAGAAGAAAAAATAACAACATCTTGAATTTTGCAGGAAAATGGATAGAGCTAAAAAAATCATTTTGTGTGAGGTAACAGAGACAGAGAAAGACAGTTATCACATGTACTCACTCATAAGTGGTTTTGAAACAGAAAACAAAGTAAATCAGCCTACAAATCACAATCCCAGAGAACTTAGACAACAAGGAAGACATACACTAAGACACTAAGAGAGACATACATAGATCTAATCTACATGAGAAGGAGAAAAAGACAAGATCTTCTGAGTAAATTGAGAGCTTGGGGACCTTGGTGGAGGGCTGAAGGGGAGGGAAGCAGCAGGGAAGGAAGCAGAGAAAATGTAGATCAGTAAAAGTCAATAAAAAATTTAAATTACAAAAAAGGAAGATATAAGTGAGCCTTGTGGTGGAATGTAGATTAATAGAAGCAAGTTAATTTGAGTTATAAGAGCTAGGTAGGGACAAGTCTAAGGTAATGTCAAGCTTCCAAAATTTTAAAAGTCTCCAGGTCATTATTTGTATGCTGGTGGTCCAAAAATAGCCCAACACGAAAGATTCTTACAGGGTTACCCCATATTTTTTTTTTAAATTTCCATGTATTTACCTGTGGATTTCACTATTTCATTTTTAAACACCCAAGTAATATTCCATTGTATATATGTGTTACATTTTCTTTATCCATTCTTCTCTTTAGGGATGTCTATTTGCTTTCAAGTTATGGCTATTATAAATAGAGCAGAAATAAGGATGGTTGAGCAAATGTCTTCGTAGTTGGATGTGGAGTCCTTTGGGTATGTGTACAAGAGTGGTATAGCTGGATCATGAGGTAGATATATCCTCACATTTCTGGGGTGCTGTCATACAGATTTCCATAATGGCTGAATGCATTTTCACCCCCGCCAGGAATGGATGAGTGTTCCACTTACTCCACATTCTTGCTACCCTGACCTGTTACTTGTTTTATTGCTCTTAGACATTCTAAGGGGTGTAAGGTTAAATCTCAAATAGTTTCAGTTTTCATTTCCCTGATGACTAAGGATGTTGTACATTTCTTTAAGTGTTTCTCAGCCATTTGAGTTTTATCGTTTGAGAATTTTCTCTTTAGATCTGTGCCCCATTTTTAATGGTTTGAATTTTTTTTTATTTTTATCTTCCCTTAGTTTGAAAAATAAAAGAAGTTAAGTTGATCTTGTTTTGTCTTAATGCTAACTTTGACATGCTTATATGTGAATCTTTGCTATTTGATAAGCTCATTTTCCAAATTTCTACTGTGTACCTTAGAATACTTGACAATGAGTCAGAAGATAAATAGTCCTACAAAAAATTAGTTCATTATTCACATTTGCTTTTTCTGTTTTAAAGAAAATACAATCGTTGTATTATATGGACTATATTATGATTCTTTCTTTTTTATTTTTTTGTTTTTCACAACAGAGTTTCTCTGTGTAACAGCCTGAGCTGTCCTGTAGCTAGCTCTTGTAAACCAGGCTGAATTCAGAGATCCGCCTTCCTCTGCCTCCTGAGTGGTGGGATTGAAGGCATGTGCCACTACTGACCAGCTCTATATTAGGTTTCTTGATTCTAGCTTCTAGTATTGCATCAAAATTCTAATTCTGAACTTGTTGTGGTGAATATGGGGTTTTCATTTATTCATTATGTGACAGGTAAGTGTTGGGCTAGGTTGAAATATACTTTGCTGATCACATTATTTGGGACTGAAAAGAAGAAAACCTTAAGAATTTATAAAAGACTAGATAAGGAAGGTAATACAAAGCTCAGAATGATGATTTTACTGCTTCTCATCCCCAGTGCCTAGATTATATGCATATACCAACAGGACCTGCTTCCTGCCTAAACTATGTTAATAGCAGTCTAAATAATTTCAGATAATTTAGATGTGAGAACATCTTAGCAAGGTCATATATTGATTTCCCATATTTCACTTCATCTAACTTTCCTGTTTATTTCAGATCAACCTCCAACTATGCTAAACTACTTGTGTCTATTCTAGCATTTGATTCAAAATCCCAATACCACCTTTCTCTTTTGTTTAGTTCCACTATCCAAATTCATCTTAGATGCATTCACCTTTAAATAAGTGATTTCCCTAGGACTTTAGCTATAGGCCATTCATATTTAAGGTATCTATTTTCTTTCCCCACACATCTAAATTTAAGAAAAATGGGCAAATAATGGACTTGAAATTTGGCTCTAGAGAAATAGAACGGCTAGCTATATTTAAATGAAAAAAAGACATAGATAACTGACATAATAGTTTAGAATGGAGAATGAAGAGAGAGATTAAAAGAGAGGAAAAGCATAAATACAAAGAGGTGAAACTAAAAGGGCAGCAAAACATAAGACCAGAAGAAAGAAAAGAAAACCACCAAAAAAGTTTAATTCACTGTCAGGCCGTTGCTATATAAAAGAGCTTTTGGCGGAATTATATCTAAAGAAAACTGATACATAAAATCAGTAAAAGTCTGAGGCTGAGTAAATACTAAAACTGTCAATAGGCTAAAGGTCCAGCTTGTTTGTCTCCTCCATTGCTTCACTGACTGAGACTTTGTGTTCAAGAGGGACATTACATTTATTCATAATTATCACTCTCCCATCTTCTTTCTAGTAGATTCTATTAAATTACTTATCTTATTTACAAAAATGCACTGTATGTGTTTGTGTGTGTTTGTGTACATTCACATACACAACGCTTGTATGTGGAGGGCAAAGGACAACTTGTAGCAGTCAGCTGTCTTTTTCCCCATGGTGGTGCCAGTAATAAAACTAAGGCTATCACTAATGCATGAAGCATCTTTAACTGCTGCACCATCTCACAGGTCCCCAACCCCTAGTTGTTGGCAGGTATGTCATAGACGGAATATCTTATCACATATTAAATTTAAGATGAGGAAATGAGGGAGAGATAAAAGCACATCTAGAAAAAAGTAGTGCCAGCATTCTTCTAAAAGCATGTAGATACTATCTGCATAGATTTCATAAAATAAATTGTACCACCCATAATGATTCGTGTGTATTGTTTTAAAAGTCCATCTGTGTAAGTCAGGATGTTAGTGAAAACTGTACAACTTCTGAAGAAACCTGTTAGTGTTATGGGGAATACTATTCATGATGACTCATATACAAATATACCTATAAAATTGTCATCTAAAATATTTTATTATTTCACAAATAAAATAACTCTTATATTAACATAGCTAAATGTAACAGTAAATATTGTTTATATCTTTGTTGCCTGATTTTTAATTTATAAATATATATTATGGATGTATATTAATTCATATTACTATACCAAAATTTATTCAGTAAATCTCTGGAAATATTTTTTAGCATTTGATTTGGAAGTTTATTATTGTGCTGTTTCTTTCAGCAAAGTATTTCTTGAGAACAGAAAATTGTAGAGATAGGTACTTATTTGTTTTTAACAAATCCCCAATACTGAACTGAGAGCCAAGTGGATGAATAAATATTTAAATAGACAGTCAGAAAGAAACAAAACAATGCTGTACATTAACTATACAAGATAACATCTTAATATCACAAAATCTATTTGTTTCTCATTTCATACTTCATCCAAGAAAAGTAATAACAACTAAAACCAGAATATCCAGAACTATAGAAGGAGATAAAGGGTTCAGGAAATGCTCTTGAATTCCTGGCTGTGAAGTTTTCAAAATATATTTATATCTGCTTTTCAGTAAGATGCTTTTTAATAGTCTAGTGATTTCCTCTGGGCTATTGACTTCTATAATTTCTCATCTAAATTTTGCCTGAATATTTTGTTTTGTCAGAATTTCATTCGTAAAGCTGAGTATTATGTGTCCTTTTGAATTCCTTTCCCACCATGATCTGAATTTAATTGTGTGGTGAATCACCAATATTAAGTCCTTTAGGAGTTTCCATTCATCATCAAGCACAGAGTGCCTACTAGGGTCTCAACATAATTGCCAGAGTAAAAGTAATCTGTCTGTTTGAGTAAAAACATTGTTTCATCCCATTTTCCTATGAGACATTTTAGGATCAAAGAATAATAGTGAATGTCTACAATGTCAAGCACAGCAATAAGTGATACATACAATTTAAAAATAGTACCAGTCATATAATATTGAGGGAACTAATGGAAAAGATAAGATAGAAAACCTGCTTATAAAATACAAAATTGGTCTCTCTGAACTCACACTTTTTTCTCCGTCCTCATTAAAAAACATTCCTTTAGCCTCCCTTAGTAACTGCTGCCCTCAATTCTTTTGTTTTCTTATCTCGATTTAATATTTTAAATCAGTTACATTTCCAAGGTCAGGCAATTTGTAAAGTGTTAATAATAAAAGAAAATGCTTTGAAAACGATTTCTTATTATTTTCTTTTTAAGACATAGTCTTATGTACCTCTGGTTGTCCTTTGTAGCACAATTGATAAAAACCCAGAGACAGATATTGGGGTTCAACCTGAAAGTCAGAAAAATAAAACAGCCACCCACCAGCTCTTACCTTTACCTCAATCTGAAATAGCGATCCTGCCTACAGGAATTTCAGAAGGAGACACTGTGTGAGATCTCTCCCCTTCCATCTTATATTTCTCTCTAAGGCTGGGGTTAAAAGCATGGATCACTATCTCCCAGTTTCTATGGCAAACTAGTGTGGCTACTGGGATTAAAGGTGTATTCCACAACTGTCTGACTGTAAATCTGAGTAGGAATGTTTTAATTGCCGATCTTCAGGCAAGCTTTATTTATTAAAATACAAATAAAATATCACTCCAGTACTTGAACTTTCAATATAGCAGAGACTGGCCTCAAAACCCTGGCCTTCCTGACTAGATATCAGGTAACTCACAGCATTCTATAACTACAGCTCCAGGTTATTTGACACCTTCTTTTAAACTTTGTTAGCATCTGAACACACACACACACACACACACACACACACACATACACATTTAAAAGTAAAAAAAAAACTTAACAATAGTTAAACTTCTGGGAATGTACTCAGTCATTTAACTAGAGTTGAATACCAGTAGGAATACTCTTCTATTTCACCTTAAACTTCTGTATCTTTTTTGTTTGCTTGTTTTTGACTTGGGGGTATTTTGTTTTTAGTTTTAAAGCAATCTTATTTCACATACCAATCTCAGTTCCCTCTCCCTCCCATCTTCCTGTTCCTCCCACCTTCCATTCACCATGCCCCACATCTACTCCTCAGAGAGTTGATGCCCGCCATGGGGAGTTCACAAAGTCATCACATCACTTGAGGCAGGAAGAAGGCCCTCCCTTGTTGTGGGAGCTCCTTCTGCTCCTTCAGCCAATAGCCTTTAAGATACCAGGCCACTTGGGTGTGGTCTCTTGCTTTAAAAGGCAGCAGTAGCCCTGCTCTAGCTCTCTTGCTTCCGGCTCCCACTTACGGCTGCTAGATTCTGTTCCTGTTTGCTCAGAGGGCTGTTGTCTAGGACAGTGATCTATAAGTTTTCCTTTTAAATAAATAACCCTTTTATTAATCATAATTCCAAACTGGTGTGGGATTGTTTTGTGACTTACGCCTTCACTCCCCTCTGTTTCTAGGCTGAGCATGGTATTCCTCTATAGGGAATGGGCTCCATAGAGCCAGTTCATGCACTAGGGATAAATATGGCTTTCACTACTAGGGGCCATACAGGTTGCCCAAGCCAAACAACTGTCTCCCACATTCAGAGGGCCTAGTTTGTTCTTATGCTGTTCCGAAGATGTCAGTCCAGGGTCAGTGAGCTCACACTAACTCAAGACAGCTGTTTCTGTGGGTATCCCTATCATCTTGGGCCCTTTGCTCCTCCCTCTCTATGACTAAACTGTAGGAGTTCAGCCCAGTGCTTAGCTGTGCCTCTCTGCCTCTGCTTCCATCAGCTACTGGAAGAAGGTCCTATGATGACAATTAAGGTAGTAATCAATATGATTACATGTGAATGGCATCTACCATTAGGTAACTTCTGCTCTATTGTTTAGATTCTTAGTTGGGATCATCCTTATGGGTTCCTGGGAGTTTCCCTAGTGCCTAATTTCTCACTAATCCTGCAATGGCTACCTCTTTTAAAGCATCATCTTCCCTGTTCTCGCTTTCTGTCCTTTACCCAACTCGATCTTCCCAATCACTCATGCTCTCCTCCCCACACCACTTCTCCAATTCTCACTCTCCTATCATCCTCTGTCCCTCCCACAACACTTCAAATTTACTAAGGAAATCTCTACTTCCCCTTAACAGAGGACCCACGTATTACTGTCTTAAGGCCCTCCTTGTTTACTGTCTTCTCTGGGGTTGTCAGATGTAGGTTGGTTATCTCTTGCTTTACGTCAAATATCTACTTATAAGTAAGAACATACCATGTTTGTCTTTCTCTGTCTGGGTTACCTCACTTCGAATTGTTTTTCCCAGTTTCATTCATTTACCTACAAATTTCAAGATATCATTTTTTTTAACATTGTGCAAATGTACCACACATTCTTCACACATTCTTCAATTGAACAACATCTAGGTTGTTTCCAAGTTCAGGCTATTAAAAATAATGCTACTATGAACATAGTAGAGCAAATGTCTTTGTGTTGTTCTTCAACTTTTGGGTATATGCGCAACAGTGGTATTGCTGGTTCCTAATTTTTTGAGAAACTACCATACCAATTTCCAAAATGGCTGTAAAAGTGTTCATTCCCACCAGCAGTGGAGAAGTGTTCCCCTACTCCACATCCTCTCCAGTATAAACTGTCATTAAAGTTTTAGATCTTGGCCAATATGACAGGTGTAAGATGGTATCTCAGAGTCGTTCAATTTGCATTTCCCTGATGGCTCAGGTTAGAATTGCTTTTGAAGATTGTCACATCACTGTGTCAATCCATTAGATTTGGGGATTATTTATTATGTAGGGCAATGGTTTCCTGGTATGGTATCCCTTTGAAAGAGTATACTTGCCAATAATCTTAGAAGTCATGAATACCAGAAGAGAGAGGTATTAAAGTACTGACTGAAGAAAAAAAGACCATCTCTTAATAAAGATGTTTATAATATACAAAGGTATATGAAAAATAACAAAAAATTAAAAAAATTCAAAACAAACACACACTAAGAACTCATTTACTTTTCAGTAAATACTAAAGGCTGTCTTCCAGGTATAATTTTAAAAAGATGCTAGACAGCTAGATTTACATAAAGAAATAAAGGTCACAGAGAAAGAATGCCATATTGAGAGACTGCATTTTTCTTTGCAACCTTTCTTATAAGGGTTTAAAATGATAATTGTATAAAAGAATTATTAAATTGTCCTGGTGGGCTCATAAGCTGTAAAAACTATAATGTTGAATGTAAATATAATAAAGAAAATAAAAGAAAAAAGGTATAATTGCATGGCAACAATAACACAAAGGAGAGAGATGGCTCAGTACTATATCATAGTGAAGTTTCTATAGATTATTGCAATTAAATGAGTATTAATCTCAATTAGATTGTTTTAATTTATAATGATAATATTAATCCTTTAGGAAACCACTAAGAAAATAACTCACAACATTAATTTACTCCTAAAGAATAGACCATATCCATCTGGAGTATAAAACAGGCTATTGACTATAATTGAAAGAAAGAAAATTATTTCTTCATATATATATTCTCACTCTGTAAAGATTACAGCTTTTAACTCTAGACCATTTCATTTGCACATTTTTTTTGACAAATCATTAATTTAATCGAATAACATTTACAAATGTCACTATTTGTCATAATGCCCCAAATTGTAAGTTTATTTTATTTCCCATATTTGTTCTGACATGTAAGATATAGCCAAATTTTTTTTATTATTGGTATGATTAGTCTAAAATTGCAATATTTTATAGTGGCATTTTTTCAAATGATTTTTTTATTCTCTTCCCCTTTTCTTGTCTGTTCTCCTTTTTCCCTTCAACCCCTAATAATTTTTGCTTTTATGTCATATGAGTCCTTTAGCTGCACTTCCTTCCTCAGCACCTCTGGCTTCTTCTCATGGTCTGTTTTATGTAGTTTTATTGCCTATAGTCACTTTCATACCCAATTATATATAAACATTCAAACATTAGGGGTAAAATCATTTTATAAAAATGTGCAATTTTTTGTGTTTCTGGGTCTAGGTTATCTTACTTAATATAATCCTTTATAGAATATATCATTTTCTTGATAATTTTATTATTTCAGTATGCTTTCCTTTTACCAACATTATTATAAAACTGTTCCCAAATTATTGATCTTGATTAGCATTACAGAAACTTCAAATTACTTTTTTATGGAATGTATATTTGTACTATATAAGTATATCATTTGGCTAGTGATTTTATATCTTCCTTAAATGCTTTCAAAAATGAGTTATGTAATATTGTAAGTCATATTTGGGTCAAAATGATAAGGGTAATATGCATATACAATTATTTAAATAGAGAAATAAAGAAATTGAACCAAGTAGAAAATATACACATTTATTCTAGCTATGTAAATGTGTTATTTCAGAAAAAAAAATAGTTGTGAATTTTGAAGTTAAAAAATACACAAGGAGGTCAATCTATGTTAATAAAGTTTCCTAAAAAAATCAGTAAAATTTAATTGGAGTAGAGGAAGAAAAAATCATTTCTTGAAGATGTAAGAAGATTTAAGAATCATTGGCAGCATATTTCTTAAATGAAGTACCTACATTTTAATAATACTGTCACATTCTACTTTTAAGAAATAGCACTGAGTGAACAGAAGTGAAAACGGCTTGAGAAAATGGCGTTGTTCACTCAATAGTGGGTAGTCTGGATGACAGAGGATTTAGGTCTGATCAAAACACATAGAATATGTTTATAATTTCAGACAAATTGAGAATTAGCTATGAAAATAGAAGCCAGGACAGGTGGTACACATGTTTAATTTTAGCTGCTCAGAGGGGAAACTAAGGCAACATGGTGGCAATATCCTGGAACACTGAGTTACATGTTGGACAACATAATAAGGTCATCTTTCAAAATTTAAAGTCTATAAAGAATAGTTAAAATGTAGCTCAGTGGTAGAATACTTACCTAACATATGTTGATGGACCTAAACATTGTTCCCAATACAATTTATTTATTTTAATTTAAATTATATGATAAAATGATAACTCTCATATTACAGAATAAGAACAGAAATTCTCAGGATTATGAATATTTGCTTGAAGATATTTTTATTGACAAACTTCTATACTAAGGGTCCTAATCTATGATATTGGTCTGAAGATAAATGCTGGGAATAGAGTGTTGTAGTTACAGGCATGCATGACTACAGTCAGCTGTTTGGTTATGTCTTAAAATAACAATTTCTTTGGTAAGGTAGTCTATTTTTATTTGTTAAATGATTGGCTTAATCATTTGTCAATTAATTTGTCAAATAAAGTAGCTTTCTTATTGCTATTTGTTTTAAAGTCCATCTTAGATTATATTAATATTAGGTTCATATCATTGCTGACGTTTGCTGTCTTTTCCTCTTCTGGTTCTTTTCTTATTCTTGAATATCATAGTTTATATTAGACCATGAATCTTACTCAATTTCTTTTTTTTAAGATTGTCATTTTTCCTTAAGGTATACCTGGAGGGTCAAATGGGTGCATTTGTTTATTTATTTTTTTTGGTAGGCCCCTTAAAGTCATGGAGCTTGATTGATACATCCTCATTGCTAATAGGTATCCTATAAGTTCACCTTCTTTCTGAGTTCTAGTGATACCTTCCAGTTTAATCATGTCACAGATACAAACCTTGAAGTGGTTTCTTTTTCATATTTTACTATTCTGGCTCCAGTTACATTAGTTTACAAAAAGTCCATTTCTTATGAATGAATGAATGAATGAATGAATGAATAAATAAAT
>NW_004949552.1:16921-18467 GCF_000317375.1 Microtus ochrogaster | reverse complement strand
GATGAACAAGTGGCCTGCTGCTACATATGGTTTCTTCTACAACATTTTCAACGTGTATGATGCTTGCTTAGAGACCACCCAAAAGCACTCAATCAAATAACCATGTATTAAATTATTCCAAAGGGTTAACACAAAGATCCAGTGTATGTTAGAAATTTCCAGAGAAACAGAACTTCAAGAATATACAAACATAAACACATACATGTAAATGCACACACACAAAAACAATTTCATTATACATAGTATGTTCATTTTTGGTGAATACACTTGTATATATATATTTCCGTTAATTATGCTCACAAATCTGGTAAAATTAACATGTACAGTTACAAAAAGGTTGTGAACTGCTGGTGCAAATTTATCATATTTAAAAGTGGAAATTTTTACCATTTCAGTCACTTGTTCAAAGTTTCACCATCTGTTTAAAATGGTATAATACTACATCAAAATATATTCTTTGATTAATATAAGTAAAACAATTACACCTATCCTATACTATGAGAATAAATTTAGCTTTGAATTGTTAAAAATAGATTATTTTTAACATAAGATATGAAGCACACATTTGGAATTAATTTATATCATAAATACTGTTGTGAGGTATAAAGATTATCCTTATAATACAGTAGTTGATAGTAAGTACCTATTTTACATTAACAACATACAAGTTTGTTGGGTGTACTGAAAACACATGCCCACAGAACATTTGAGCTTAAGTGTCTCTTAGAAAATCAAGTACTCTGTGCTTACTGTAACTGCCTTTTAAAAAATAGGATGCTTAAAAGGTAATACCACTTTATTCTTGTTTATATGAATCATTTCTGACACATTATGTGATAAATGCAAATTTGAGTCATTCAAAAATAAATATACATATTTAATATCTTCCTCATGCTGTGTACTACCTAACCAAAAACCTCTTTAGCTTGGATCAGATCATCAACTCAATCCGCTAATAGCTTCTCCCACTCATTATGCATCTTCCAGCCATTGAGCAATATTCCCTCTGGTCAGGATGCCACATGGTGTGTGACATCTCCAAATATTCCCCACTGTATCCCATTTTCCAAAATTTAGAGAAATGACTCAACTTGACATTTCGGATCTGGTGGAGTAAGAAGAATTGGCAATGTGAAGTATTCTAAAGTTTGAATGAAGTATTTTTTCAAAATAGCAATGGTGGCTATTTTTCACACTAGATTAACTTAGTCCTGATATTTTCTGAGGAATAAGTAAAGAAGAGAAAGCAAAAAATCCTCATTGTCCACTATGCTCAGCGAGTCTGGTTTTTTTTTGGGGGGGGGGATTTTTGAGACATTGTTTCTCTGTGGCTTTGGAGCCTGTCCTGGAACTAGCTCTGTAGACCAGGCTGGTCTCGAACTATCCCATGCTTTTTCAGACCAGGGCCAGCTGGCCTTGGTGAGTTCCCGATAGAACATCCCCATTGTCTCAGTGTGTGGGTGTACCCCTCGTGGTCCTGAGTTCCTTGCTCGTGCTCCCCCTCCTTCTGCTCCTGATATGGACCTTGAGATTTCTGTCCGGTGCT
>NW_004949552.1:8559-15636 GCF_000317375.1 Microtus ochrogaster | reverse complement strand
GGTTGGGATGGAGGAAGGGTGGATATGGGAGCAGGGAAGTATATATCTTAATTAAGGGAGCAATTTTAGGGTTGCCAAGAGACTTGACTCTAGAGGGGTTCCCAGGTATCCAAGGAGATGTCCCCCAGCTTGTTCCTTGGGCAGCAGAGGAGAGGGCGCCTGAACTGGCCCTATCCTATAGCCACACTGATGAATATCTTGCATATCACCATAGAACCTTCATCTGGCAATGGAAGGAGATAGAGACAGAGGCCCACAATGGAGTACTGGACTGAGCTCCCAAGGTCCAAATGAGGAGTAAAAGGAGAGAGAACATGAGCAAAGAAGTCAGGACCGTGAGGGGGTATGCCCACCCACTGAGATGGTGGGGCTGATCTAATGGGAGCTCACCAAGACCAGCTGGACTGGGACTGATGGAGCATGTGATCAAACCGGACTCTCTGAATGTGGCTGACAATGAGGGCTGATTGGGAAGCCAAGGACAATGGCAGTGGGTTTTGATTCTACTGCATGTACCTTTGAAAATTATTAAGGAAGACCTAGTGGTACTTACCTGCAATTGCAACATTTTAAAGATAGGGATACAGGGATCACCACAAGCTCCAAGCCAAATCCTGTGTTTAAAATAAGACACTTCTCAAAGAAACAAAATATAAACAGTAAAAGAGGCTCATTCAAAATATAGTGTTAATATTAATGGAAGACAACTCATAGGAAAAATGAATGGTGAACTGTTGCTGGTTTATTCTTTTGAGAGGCCTGCCATCCAGCTATCAAACAAATACACACAGACTCTTATTATTTATTATAAAACGCAGACTTTAGCTTAGCTTTTTTTCTAGTCAGTTTTTCTTAACTTAAATTAGCCCTGTCTACCTTTTCCCTCTAGGAATTTTTCTTTTCTTACTTCTGTAATCTTGATTTCACTCTTACTACATGGCTGACTGGGTGGTTGGCTGTTCACATTCTCCTCTCCTTGTTCTCTCTTGCTCCTCTCTCTTCTCCCAGTTTTCTCTTTCATTTTTTCTCCTTATTTTCTACTCTCTACCTGTGAGCTCTGTCTATCCCCTCTCCTGCCTCACTATTGGCTGTTCAGCTACTTATTAGACCATCAGGTGTTTTAGATAAGCAGACTCCCAGCTCCACACACTTAAACAAATGCAGCATAAACAAAAACAACATATTTTTACATGGTTAAACAAAATTTCCAGAGCATAATCAAATGTAACATACTTTAAAATTATATTTTACAACAGAAAAGTTTGAAAATGTGAGAAGAGAAGGAGTCTTAGCTCTTTCTTATGGTTTCTTGGGTTGTGGGCGGAATTCTCATTCTTTTTGAGTTTCTGCTGTTTATTCATCTTAAAAAATGAAATAAAACGTATGCCATGATAATTTGGCAAGAATCAACTGAGCTCTCTGTTCTTTGACATGCTGTGACATACTTAATTGCTTATCTTCTTTTATTTAAATTATTTATTTTTCTTCAAAGTCAACTACAAATGTATAAATGTGGGTATCCACTTTGAAGTGAATGTTTCCTACTTGAACACTGGAGACTGAGCTTCCATTAGTAAGAAAAAAAGCTTCAATTTATTTTTAAACAATATATAATAAGTTTGTTGAAGCATGATTAATAAAAACTCAGAGACAGAAATTGGGGTTCAACCTAAAGATCAGAAAAGCAAATCAGCCAGCCACTGACTCATACTTTGGCCTCAGTCCAAAAATAGTGATCCTCCAGGAAATCTCAGAAGGAGACAGAGAGCTGTCTCCTCCTGTTTTATATTCCTCTCTAGTTCTGGGATTAAAGCATGCACTGCCCAGTTTCTATGGCAACTAGTGTGGCTACTGGGATTAAAGGTGTGTGTTACTACTGCCTGGTTTATAAATTTGACCAGTGGGGCTGTTTAAAGCAAGCTGTATTTATTAAAATACAAATGAAATGCCACTACAGTTTATTATTTCAATGAAGATTGGGTTTTAAAAATGAACATTCTGACCGAATCCCAGCCTTTGGGAGGTAGAGGCAAGTGGATCTCTATGAGTTTGAGGCCAGCCTGGTCTACAAGAGCTAGTTACAGGCCAGGCTCCAAAGCTACAGCAAACCCCTGTCTCAAAAAAAAAAAATTAAAAAATTAATTGTAAGTAAATAAATAAATAAAAAGTTAACATTCTTCTAATGCCATTAAACCCTCATATATAGATAGTGTGCCAAATTGTGGTCAATAATATTTATAACTCAAATTAATATTTGTTTCTAATTGCTGGTAGATGGAAGGGGAGAACCAGTAGATGGAAGGAAAAAACTGAGTGAGATATCATCAATAGTCATAAAATATAGCATAGACAGGTATAGATTTGAAAATCAGGATGATACTATAGTTATTTGAAATGTGAATTCATTTTTAATTGTCATTCATTATTATAATACCTTGTAAAGGAACTAATGTGTTTGTGACAAAGTAACTGTCATTCAATTATAACTACTTTTTATTGAATTAAATACTGAATACGGATAAATTATCTACTAATATTAATTAAATCCCTTCTAATTAAATGACTAAAGCAAAATAATCTACAAATTTTGAGTTTATATTATAAGTACTATATTCCAGATATATAGAATGCTGAATGATTATTTCCATGAAATAATTTATCATATAATACCAAATGTTGATAAATAATAAAAATGAACCAGCATAAATAAAATGAATATATAAAGTCCCTAATAGTAGTCATACAAATATGTATTTATATGTACATGTACAGGATACTTTACTATATTAATATTTAGTATTTTCATTTCTTTAATCACAGAAACTCTTTAGTATAACGTGTATAAACTTACAAGTGAATTTCTATTTAAACTGCTAACTAAATAAATATCTTTTTCACTTTCCTTCATTTTATCTATCAAAGCTTCAACATTTAAGATGATTGCTGGGAAAAAAGAACACATTAGTTTATGAGGATGAGAGATACAAAGGCAAAAAAAGATGGTGACAATACATGTAAATTACTCTAGTAATGTTTAGCTTCTTTACATGTACCTGCAACACCTGTGCTCTAATGATTTACAAAGTACTTAACTGTTTTATTTCATTTTGTGGAAGTACTAAACACTGTTAGAGAATAGTCTAATTATACTGCTTTATTGGAATTTTTTACATAAGATCTGTTGCACTAAAAGCATAAAAAATATTTTTAAATGAGGACGATTTCAAGGGAAGAGAGTATGTATAGACACTTTGGGGAGCTTGAGATAGAGCAACTATTAAGTGGTCATACACTTATTACTGAGGATTTGGATCATTTCTAGTCTATAGCACACAGTTTCAGCTGTTTGCAATTTATTATTCATATCTTCATGGGGATCTTATTCCTCTAGCATTCTGGAGTATTTGTAGAAATATGCACACATCCACACAGAGAACACGCACATAATTTAAAATAATATAAATATTTTAAATATAATTTTCAGTAACTATTCTGTTGCAAAATGCCTTAAATATATAGATATGTACATAAATAAACATGCTTTTATAATACCACCATTTATACAAAAGTGAATACATTGATATAACATAAAATGCCAACAAAATACTTATGATTATACTCATGAACAAAAAGTATTCTCTGCTTTGATCAGAGAATCACCTCTTTCATAATGAATTTTGAAAGCAGAGACTCATCGCTGATTAAGAGGCTGATGATAAGTGATGGTTTACTTCTCAGCCATAATTAATACATTTGTACCATCCCTTTCTAAGACTCAGGGGACACTGTGGAAGATAGGTAAGGAAGATAAGGAGAAGGGGTGTGAAATGTCATCTTCAGCTAACACTGACTTTTCCTACACTGGGTCTATATAACAGTAGGTCAGACAAAAAAATAAAATATAAAAGGGGTCACATTCAAAGAGCTCTGACCTTCATAGTTAAAGTAGTAAACTACTTACTATAGAGAGATTCCGAGGGAGATTTACTGCTTTTGTTTGATATCCACTGGTGAGCAACACCAGACTAAGGAAAATTCTAAAAATTATGTCACATAAATGGCCCACTTAACCTCAGTGAATACAAAGACAAATATACACACAGACACAGACAGACAGACACATACACACACACACACACACACACACATATATATATATGTGTGGAAATATCCTTGCAGAGAGTTAGGTGGTTTATTTTTAGGGATGGAAAGGTGCTGTGGCAAAGATGTGTTACATTTGTTTATGTTTATGCTGTTGAATATTATTCTAACTTTATGAAGGTATGTTATATTAGTTTATGTTGAATTTGTTTAATTATTTAAAGGTATGTTGCTTTTGTTTATGCTGCATTTGTTTATAATTATCTAAAGATGTGTTGCTGTTTCACCTTGCCTGCCTAAGCACCTGGTTGGTCTAATAAAAAGCTGAATAGTCAATAGTTAGGCAATAGATGGATAGGCAGGACTGGTGGGCAGACAGAATAAGTAGAAGGAAGAATCTACTCATGGAAGGAAAGAGGAGAGAATAAGGAGAAAAAGAAAGAGATGCCTGGGGCTAGTCAGGAAGCTGACAGCCAGCAAGACACAGAGCAAGCAGTGAAAGTAGGACATACAGAGAGAAAAAAAGGTGAAAATTCCTAAGGCAAAATGTAGATGAAGAGACATGGGTTAATTTTAGTTATATGAGCTAGTGGTACAAGCATAAGTAAGACTGAACTTTCTTAACTAATAATAAATCTTCATGTCATGATTTGGAAGCTGGTTGATGGCCCAAAAGAAATCCTGTTATAGGTTGGAAATAAAAGAGGAAGAAGAGTATCAGATTGGATTATATAAAATGTGAAATTGTCAATATTATCTAATAAAATGTTTAATGTTAGTTTCCTATTTGTTGTGAGAAATTATACAAACAATATATTTTTCATTAAATAAAAATATGTGTTGAGGCCTCATGAGATTTTTCCAATCCATATTGATATGTCAACTGATGTTTGTAGATGTGGGGTGCTCATTTGTTTCCCAGCCACCTAAATCTGAATAAAAACACAGAAATGATATTAATTAGAATACTGTTTGTCCAAAAGCTTCAGCATGTTTCTATCTAATTCTTACATCTTAAATTAACCCATTTGTATTCATCTGTGTATCACCATGAGGTTGTGGCCTATCTGAAAGGTTCAGGCTGGCAGTTCAAGTCTTTCTCCTTTGGTAACTTGTTATAGGAAGGTCACTATTCTTTTCCCAATCTCCCGGCATCTCAGACCCAAAATAACCACACAGAAACTGTATTAATTAAATCACTGCTTGACACATTAGATCTAAAATCTTATTGGATAATTTTTGCATCTTAATTTTACCCATTTCATTAATCTGTGTATTGACCCTAGGTTGTGGCTTACCATGTAAATTTCTGATAGCTTTTTCCAGTGGGATTACAGGGCTTCTCCCTGACTCCACCTCCTTTCTTCCATCATTCACTTTAGCTTTCCCTACCTAGCTCTACTCTACCCTATCACAGGCCTAAGACAGTTTCTTTATTAACCAATGGTATACACAGCACACAGAGGGGAATCCCATATCAGCAGCTACATAACATCTTTCTGACTCTGACTTCTTTTGTCCTCTATTTCTCCTTGGAATTCCTACCATGCTATATTCTGCCCCACCATAGGCCCAAACATTTTCTTTATTAACCGATATCAATAAACCATATTCACAGGATAAAGAGCAGAATCCAACACCAGATGTTGTCATTGTTCAGAAATTTTTTAGAATCCATATTGTTGAGATTTCTTAGGAGTTATTTCTGTGTTATATCTAGAACACACAGTCTGACAATAGGCTTCATCTGGGTATTACAATTTTTGTAAGGAGAACAAGTTTTCTCATAAAATAAATACCCTACTTAACTGAATATAGTATAGAAATATGCAATGAATTTGAAGGGGAATGGGGAGGATAGCTTGGGAGTGGTTGACAGGAAGAAAGGAAAGAGGTAAATGTTGTACTTATATTTTAGTGAAAAATACAACAACATATTTAATACATGATTCACCTGTTAGTACAAGAAAAAAAGTGAAAAGAATTCTTGAATTCAGGTCCCATGGAATTTGTAAAATTATTATATCTACATTGAAACTCTCAGAAGAGACAAAAGTGAAATTTAGTGTAATCTCAAAGCAACTTTCCTTTCTAATTTTCTAAATAATTAACCTCAAGATCTGGGGAAAATATATTTCTAGTTAAATACTTATATGTTTAGCAGCATTCTCTGAATATGTCACTGTTCTGAAATATTCTGTCTCCTTTCACCAATAAATCTGGTGTAAATGAACAAGAATGACCATAAAAGATATGCTATGTTTATAATTGTCATCTGATATCCACAATATTGAGAGGAAGCTATCTGAATCATTTTAGAAGCATGCCTGATGATTCTGAGGTAAATTGCTTGCTGCCAAGTCTTATAGCTTAAGTGTACACATACACACACAGTCACACACACACACACACACACACACACACACACACACACGATGTGGGAGTCTCCTCTGTGTGCTGTGATTACCATTAATGAATAAAGAAACTACAGTAACCTGTTGATGGACAGAACTGAGGTAGGCATGGAAACAAAATGGAATGCTGGGAGGAAGAAAGCAGAGTCAGGGAGATGCTATGGAGTTGCTACCAGAGTTAGACATGCTGAAAATTTGCTGGCAAGCCACGACCTCGTGGTGATATACAAATTAATAAAAATGGGTTAAATTAAGATGTAAGAGTTAGCCAATAAGAAGCTAGAGCTAATGGGCCAAGCAGTGATTTAATTAATATAGTTTCTGTGTGGTTATTTCGGGGCTAAACTAACCCGGCAGGTGGGACAAACAGCTACATTTCCTAGTAATAAAAAGGAAATAAAGAAAAGCTTATAGCTGGTTGTGGTGGCATATGCTGGTAAAGCAGAGGCAGGCAGATCTCTGAGTTTGAGGACCATCTGGTGTAGAGATCTAATTTCAGGACAACCAAGATTAGGCAGTGAAGAATAAAAATCTGGTAAATATGTAATTGAATGAGTGTAGC
>NW_004949552.1:0-431 GCF_000317375.1 Microtus ochrogaster | reverse complement strand
GAGAATACAATCGAGCTCTGGATTCACTCTGTCCACATGTGCCTGGTGTAATTTCTCCTCAATCATTGTCAGTTCCTTTTCTGCTTGAGCTCTTAATTGTCTGTACTGTTTAAATCTTTAGCACCATGCAAAGTTTTTTTGAAATGAATTATTAGATCAGGTGTTATCCCAATAGCTGGTCATAGACTGGAAATGTCTCTTAACAGTCTTTGAAAGTCATTAAGAGTCCATAGGCGATCTCTCTGAATTTGTGCCTTTCTTGTCTTAATTTTTTACAAACCTATTCTATAACCTAAATAATTAACAGAATCTCCCTTCTGAATCTTTTCTGGAGCAATTTGCAACCCCCATTTAGGTAAAAGTATCTGTATTTCTTCAAACAGTCTGTTCAAGGTATCTATGTTTGAATCAGATAACAAAATGTCGTCCAT
>NW_004949551.1:14468-18558 GCF_000317375.1 Microtus ochrogaster | reverse complement strand
AGGAGGGCTCCAGAGTTTAACTGGCAAACTCCTGACAGTTGGTGGCTTCTAGAGAAGTGTGAGAGTTAATGTGGATGGAAACCATACTGGCATATATTTGAGTGCTTAGTCACCAAGCATACTGGAATATGACCTGGCCTCATCTTACACAGGCCTTATGCATGCAATCATGATGGCTCTGTATTTGTGAGAGCAATGACTCTGTCATGTCTTAAGATCACAATTTCACTCTTGTCATCTGCAGCGTCAGACTCATAAAATCTTTTTAAATGCTCCCTGCAATGGTACCTGAGTCTCGAAGAGAGGGCTGCAAATATCCCATTGTACATATTCTTAGTTTTTTCCAGGATGACCAGTTTTGAATATCTTTTTTAACTATAATCAACTGCATCAAGGTCTCTGAGGAGGTCTGAGAACTGCAGTAATGTGTAGTTATTGAAGTATAAATTTAAAGTGAAGCTTGATACTTCATTCATTTAACAAAACAATAGTATTAGGTTCAATACTGGGGCCTTGGAACTCCATAACCATGTGTTCTTGACTAAGCTTACAGCAGCAGACATGTGTTGCTTTCTATAGAGTAGACCTTAAATTCACTCTTAAGGAGCTGATTATTCCCAGAAAGTTTGTACCACTATTGCATTCATGGACATATCTTTCTAGGTTGTTCATTAATACAGTATGCAATATTCTTAGTTAGGTACGATGACTGATGATCCTCCCGTCCATACCCACAGCGGCCCACATAGCATGTTCTGGTAGTACAAAAGTTATCTAGCAGGGGGAAGTTACATGGTCAGCACCAATTTGATTTCTCCATGCCTTGGAATGAAAAATGTGTGGTGTGTTCAGTACTAGAATTACCATTATCAGTACTTAATTACCATTAAGTTCTGGTGGGCAAAAGAGAACAAAGTCAATAACCTATATTATTTAGGAGAGGTTCTCAGGCATCCATGACAAACAACTCCGTTTATACCTGGCACCTGGCGAACTATGGATTCTGGTTTATGTATTATTCCATTGTGTATGTTTTAATAGGATCTTACACAATACTTGGTTTTCATGTGATTTTTAACAATATACTTAGATTTAGTAATCCTTCCCTCTACAACATTTTCCTATGAGGATTGACCTTTTTTCTTTATCAATTCATCCGTTATAAAAGTAGAAATTGAAGTTAATGAATATCATTACAAGTCAAGAATCGCCTCTGAATCTAACTGTCGTCTGTGTAGACACGTAACTTTGGGATCTTCCAGGAAATTTAGAAGAAATCCAGCAAGCAGCTTTCAGTAAAGACCTTGATTAAGAGTCGATCCATGTTAGGGTTAGAGTTATGGAAAAAAAGATTCAATGCAAATGGGCCTTCTAGACTCATCTTAGAATGGAAATATGACCCTAAAGAAATCTTTCCATTTCAGAGACTTTAGAAATAGTATAAACCTATCTAAAACATGTGTAGTTTCACAGTGGTTTCTCTCCAAGTCAGTGAATCAAATGAGGTGGCTTGAAGGAAGCTAGGGTCTTTCTCTCAGAATCAATGTCATTATAACCTGATCTGTCATAGAGAGGAGTTAAAGAGGGAATTTGGGAACTCTCCAACTCATTCCAGTCTCCTAAAGAGGATTGGATGTAGTGAATCTTTCTTTCTCAGAACCGAAGATTTATTACCCACGATCTCTCTGACAGATAAGCATAGAAGTGACATAGAGAGCTGTACACATCACTCAGTATATACTATAGAAAACAGAGGGATGGACCTCAATCTCTCCCTCAGAATGCACATAGTTCAAACTTGGTCTGCACAACAAAGGAAGTTAGGAGTTGTCTAGTGTGTTCTCCCCTCTCATTTCTCCTGATGAGGAAGGTTTGATCAAACTAGAGTTTGTTTCTCAGAAGCTGTGTCATTATAACTCTGTCTGTTCAACAAAGGGGATAAATTGTAAACCAATATGTTCACCACCTCCATGTGGATGATGGAGAAAACTTGGACGAAGCTAGTATTAAACTTTCAGAGTCCATGTTTTCCTAACATGTTATGTCCTATGGAGGGGTTTAAAAGGAAAATATTAGTTTCCACCTCAGATGAAAGGCTTGGATGGAATTATGTATGTCTTTCAGAATACATATTGTCCTACGCATAATCTGTCCTAAAGATTATTTTAAGAATGGACTAGTGCACTCTATAAATCAGTCTGCCCTTTATAAGAGATACAAGGGTGAGAGATGACGGCCTTCCCTCAGAATTCATGTCACCCTATTCTTTATCAGGACCATGAAAACAGGAGTGAACTAGTGGGCTCTCCATTTCAGTCTGTCTTAATTAGAAGGCGTGCAGAAGCTAAAAGCAGTCTCTCGGAATCTACGGCACTGACTCTGATCTGTCCTATAGAGAAGGTAAAGAGAGAGGTACTCTTCTCTCCACCTTAGTCCGTTCCACAGCTGAGACCTGGAGAGGAATGGTGTCTGTCTCTCAAAATCCATATTCTATCATCCTAGACCTGTCATATAGATTCAAGTATGAACTAGTGTGTTCTCCAAATCGGTCTGTCATATAAAAGGGTTTTGTAAGGAGTTAGTGTATGTCTCATAGAACTCATGTTGTACTAACACTAATCTGTCAAATCTATAAGTTAGGAAGGAGCAAGTATATTCTCCAGATTACTGAGACAAGTATGGAGGAGGAAGAAGCAAGCTGGTACCCACTCTCTGTTTCTCTCCGTTTCTCTCAGAATCCATGCTGTGCTACCACTGATAGATCCTATGGAGAACTGAGGAGTGAGGTTTTGTGTTCTCAGCATCAGCTGTATCTCAGAACACATGTTCTCTTCACCAAAGTAATCCTAGAGCTAAGTATTTAATAACAAACTCTGCTCTTTATCTTAGTGTAACCCATGGAAAACAGTTGGAAGAAGCTTATTTCTCAGAATATGTGTAGTTAAACAGAGCATATACAACAACGGAGACTAAGACTGAACTAGTGTTCTGTCTACTCCAGTGTGTCCTAATGAGAAAGACTGGAAGAAGCTGGATTCTGTCTCTCCGTATTCACATAGTTCTAACTCGGTATATTAAAGAAAGGAGATGAAAGAGTAAACTAATAAGATTTTTCACCTTAGTCTGTACATGGAGGTGGCTTTGTGGAAGCTAGTGTCTATCTTTCAGGATCTAAGTTGTCCTATCCTGATATGCCATATGGAGTAGTTTTGAAAGAAAATTATAAAGTGTTCTCTCATTCTCTCTTGTTCTACTTTACAAAGGAGACTTGAAAGAAGCCATTATCTGTATCTCAAAATCTACATCATTGTATTTTTGATCAGTCTTATGGAACAAGTTCAGAGTTAACTAGTGTGCTTTCCCCCTCAATATGTCACAGAGATGTTTGTAGGGTGCTGATGTCTGTCACCCAGATTTCATCTTGTGCTTACCTTAATCTGCACCTATGGATGAAGTTATGTGTGATCTAGTATGCTACCTACCTCATCTGCCCTGCATAGAAACCTAGATGGAGCTAGTGTTTGTCTCAGAACTGACATGGCTCTATCCTTGATCTTTCCTACATATGATAACAGAACTTAACTATTGTGCTTTCTACTTTATGCTGTTCTTCTGAGGTTTGTGGGAGGTGGTATCTATATATCAGAAGCCATGTGATACTAACCTCTTCAACCCTATGGAGGATGGCATTTGTGAGCTAGTGTGATCCGAAACTCAGGCAGTCCTAGGCAAAAAAGGCTTGGAAGCAGTCAGTGGTTTCTGTAAACAACAAGTTTGGTCCTAAACATGATTTGTCCTAAGGCTAACTTAGGAGTGAATGAAAGTGCTCTCTGTCTGTCTGTCCTGAGGAAGTTTAGAGAGGCCAAGTGCCTGTCTCTCAGAAATCATGTTGTGTTAACCTTGTTCTATCCTATAGAGGAGATTAGAAGTGATATTACTCTCTACTTATCTCTGTTCTGCTCAGGCGACTCTGAGGGACTTAGTTTCTCTCACAGTTGTCCTAACTCTAGTCTGTCCTGCAGTTAAAGTTATGAGTAAACTAGATTCAGTCCTCATATGTCTGTCCTTCTGAAGAGTCTTGCAATGACTA
>NW_004949551.1:11225-14258 GCF_000317375.1 Microtus ochrogaster | reverse complement strand
GGTTCTAATCTTTCATACTATGTCTTCCAGTAGTAGGGGCATAGAGTGAAGTATTGTCCTCACCATATCAGCCTATACTATGGCAGAGGCTGAGTGGACACTCAAGTCTCTCAGAATTCATGCCATGCTAACCTGGATATGCTTTTGGGTTAACATTAGGAGTGACCTTATGTGCTGTACTGCACAGTCTATCCTAAGCAGAGGCTACAGGGAGCTAACATCTATTTCTCAGAATCCATGTTGTCCTGAACTTGATCAATCCTACTGAGGAGGATAGAAATTAATGAGTGTTCTTTCTACCTCAGTCTGTTGCACGGGACATGGAAGAAGCTATTGTTTAGCTCTTGGAATTCATTTTGTCCTTTCTTTTTCTTTCCTAAAGATGAGGTTAGGAATGGAATTATTTGCTCTGCACTTTGGGTCTTCCCTACAGAAGAGGATAGAAAACAGCTCTCAGATGTTTCTGAGAATCCTCATGTTTTTATCTTGGTCCTTCCAGGAGAGGTGGGTAGAAGTCAAGTATAGTGGCCTTAACCTCAGTACATCCAGTAGAGGGGGCTTGGTAGAAGCTAGTCACCATCATTCGGAATCAATACCTCTGTAACTTCATTTACTCTATGGCAGAATTTTAGAGAGAAATAGTTTGCTTCCTAGCCCAGTTTCATCTACTGAGGAGTATTGGAAAGAGCTAATATCTGTCTTTCAGAATCCATGTTATCCTAACCTTGATCTCCCCTATGGATAAGAATGAAAGTAACTTAGTGTGATCAATAAATACCTCAGTATATCCTGTTGAGGAAGACAAGGTAGAGTTACTCTTTGTGTCTTTTAATCCATGCTGCCCTATCTATCCTTGATCTGTCCAACATTGGAAGTTAGGAGTGATATAGTATGCTTGTCACCTCATTCTGTCGTACAGATAAACCTTGGCAAGAGCTCGTGCCTATCTCTCAGAATCCATATGATGCTAACTTCATCTGAAATGTGAAGGAGGATAGACATAACCCAGTGTTATCTTCCACTACAATTTGTTCTTGAGAGCAGACTTACAGGGAGCTACTGTTTCTTTTTCTCTGAGAATCAGTGACATATTAACTTGATTTATACTGCAAACATGGACAGGAGTGAGCTAGTACCCTCACACAGTCAGTCTGTTCACAGGAGGATTGGTGGGAGCTAGTTTCTGTCTCTCGGAGTTCCTGTTTTTCCTTATTTGATCCAATGCAGGAGTTTTGGAATGAACTAATGTGTTCTCTACCTAAGTATATCTTATGGTGTAGCCTTTCAGTGAATTCCAAGCTATCTCACCATACTTGACCTGTTCTAGAAAGATTATTGTGGTGACATATCAAGCTTTCCATCTCAATCTGTCACAAAAAGAATTAACAGGCAGTAGGCAGTGTCTATCTTAGATTTCATGTCATTGTTGCTGTGTTCTATGTTTTGGAGGAAATTAGGAGTAAGTTAATATGTTCTCTACTTAATTCTGTCCTACTGAGTACATTTGGAGGTAATTTCTCACAGCCAGAATTCCTGTTGTCCTAACTTTGATCTCTCTTATAGTTCACTAACAGTGAACAAATGTTCAATCCACCTGCCTTTTTCATACTGAAGAGTCTTGAAGGGACCTCCTGTCATTTTCTTAGAAACCATGCTATCCTATCTTTGCTCTGTTCTGCTGAAGATGTTAGGCGTGAAGTAGTCCTCACTATACCTCATTATCTCCTACTAAATGGCTTGGAGAAAGCTAGTCTGTCTCTCAGATTCTATGTTGTCCTAAACTGGATTTATTTTATGGTTAATGAGAGGAGTGATGAATTGTGCACTATACCTCAATCTCTCCTAGGAAGGAGGATTGGGAGGAGTGAGTGGCCATCTCTTAGTCCTTGTCAACTAAATATTGATCTGGTCTACAGGAGAGCTCAGAAATTAGCTAGTACACTCTCACCTCTCTCTGTCCAAAAAGGTGGCATGGATCTAGCTTATAATTTATTCTAGAATCCGTCCTATTAAATTTTGATATGGAGAAAGTTTGGAGTGGACTAGCTTAGTTTATGCTTAAGCCTATCTTATAGAGGAGTCCTGGGGGAAAATGTGTTTGACTTTTGGAATCCATGCTGTCTGATCCTTGATGTATCATATGGATAATGTTAGAAATAAACTAGTGTGTTCTCTACCTTAGCCTATTCTACAGAGGGGCTTGAATGGAGACAGTGCCTATCTCTCAAAATGCATGCCATCCTTACTTTGATATGTCATTGCAAGGAGAAAGGGAGTGAGGAATTGTCAAATTTATTATGTCTTACAAAGGAGGATTGTAAGGAGCTAGGATCTATCTCTCAGAGTCCATTTTGTTCTAAATTGATCTTTATCATGGCAGAGTTCAGGACAGAAGTACTGCACTCTCCACCACAGTATAATTTATAGAAGAGGTTTGGAGGGAGCTAGGGACTTTACCATATCATCCCCATTTTCCTGAAACTTAACATCTCTCATGGAGGAGGTTATGAGTGGACTATTGTGTTCTCCACCTCAGTCTGTAGTACTAAAGATACATGGAGTCAGCTTTTCTCTTTCTCTCCGAATTCAGGTTGCCCTAACATTGATCTGTCCTACGAATAAGGTTAAAAGGGAATGAACATACTGTGCACTCCAGCGTGTCCCACAGAGTAGGACTTTAGAGCTAATGTCTGTCTCTCAGAATCCATTTCATCTGATTATTGGTCTGTACTACAGAGGACTAGAAAGGAACTAGTGTACTCAACTACTTCATTCTGTCCTGCTTTGGGTGTGTGGAGGGAGATAGTGACTGTCTCTCAGAATTGGCATCCTAACATAGGAATGAACTGGTTTGCTCTCCATCTCAGCCTGTCATACAGGAGGTTTAGTGAGAGCGGGTATCTCTCAGAAAACATGCTGCCCTAACTTGATTTGTTCTACTGAGGACTTTAAGATAGAGTTAGTGTTTCTTCTGCCTCAGTGTGTCCTACAGAGGAAGATTGGAGAGGGCTAATGTTTTTCTCTCAGTATCTA
>NW_004949551.1:1331-9090 GCF_000317375.1 Microtus ochrogaster | reverse complement strand
TTCTCCAAATCACTGCCATATGAAAGAGGTTGATAGGGAGGTAGTGTATGTCTCAGAGAACCCATGTTGTACTAATACTCATCTGTCATATGAATAAAGTTAGGGAAGAAATAATATGCTTTCCATATCAGTCTCTCAATCTGATACATGGAGGTGGGCTTGAAGGGAGCTAGTATCTCTGTATCTCTCTCTTTCAGGAACCATGTTGTGCTACCTGCTCTGACCCAAGAGGAGCCATGTTTTGGCCTGGAAGCATCTTTTATTCCTATGGTTTCTTAAAAGTTCCTGTCTACTTTGTATAGATGGGTGCATTGTGCCTGGATATTTTCTTTTCTTGTGTATAAATGCATGTGGCCATGAAATGTTTGTTTCTGACTAGTCTGTGATGCCTGGATTTGTATCTTCCATGTGTCAGGCATTGCTATTATGGTTACCTGCCTGTGCTCAGAATTTGTCCCTGGGTCTTTCTAGTACTAAATCTGGTGCAGTGACAGAGGTTATTTTATGCTGTTCTATATTATTAAAAACAGCTGAGTAATTAGGTACAGTTAAAAATATGTAACAAAAGTTAACTTCAGACTGGTCACTGCAAATTTAAACTGCTCTAGAAAACAACATGTGCACAGTCACCATTAAGTAAAACCAAGTGGGACACAGCCATTTGACTAAGGATGGAAAAGAGGGGGTCATATTTCTTTACTACCATCTCAAATAAAGGTGACCACATAGACTGGCCCCACCAAGAAGACATAAGGTGTTCGATATATTTTAGATTAGCATGCATTTTTGTATGATCATTCACATCCTGGTCTAAAAACAAGGTTTATGAAAGATAGGATATAAAACAATGCTTTTATACTGAGGTAAAATGTTTACAATGTGAAAATTTGGTTTGCCTTCTACAGATTATGGTTATGCTCTATGTCTTAGAATTACATATAAACACCAGAGACTGAGTTATTCTTATTTTATGATACAGTAAGGTGATGACCAAAACAGTTTAACAAAGAGTTTCTCCTTATCTAAGGTCTGTTAAGGCTAACAAAGACCAATTTAAAAATACACTCTTAATCTTCTTGCATTTTGTAAAACTGGTAAGCTGTAGCTAATTTGGTAAAGTAAGTCATGCAGAAAATTGTTATATTCTATAATGGTGCACTAAGACATACAAGTTAACCATCAGTTACCTCATAAAGGATCAACTTCTTTAATATGTTCAGATTTACCTTAATTTAGATATACCAAACAGATAATGATTCCCTGATCCTCAAACACTTCATAGATCTGAGAATATGGCATTTTAATTTAAAATAAAAGCTTCTCATGATAGAGATATGCCAGCTCTTAGCAGCACCCCTGTATCTTTTCCAAGGAAGCTGCAGATGACTGCAGAATATCTTATGCTGTAGCTTGCTTGAAATGCAGCAAAGCCAGCCAGGGTGTGGAGAACTGCTTTGCACCTTAACTGCTGCCAAGACCTTGTCCAGACTGGGTACAAGCAGGACACTCGGTAACTGATTGTCTCACTTTGCCTGGACAAAGTAGGCTGGTCCCCCGATAAGTTTCTATTCTCAAGAAAATTCTGTCCATTCTAGGTTTGGCAGCAGAAGACTGATACTACTTTGACAGCCATGGAGAGACCTGGGGTAGCTGGGAAGCTGTCACATTTTTGCTTACACAGGTAAAATTTATCCATCTCGGTTTGAGGGCTGTGGTACTGACACATTTGCCAGTTTAAAAGTGTTCCTTATAACCCTTGGTTATACCTTATAATCACCTTGGTAGCTCATTAGTTCATTGTTTAAATTTACTGTAAAAAAATACATACAGGTTTGCTTCTTTCATCAGTTTCATAACAGGATAAACAGTTTCAAAAGTAACTTCAGAGGTTCAGAGTTTTAGCATTGATAAATGGAATTTCGATATACCGACAGAGCACTGACTACAAAGCGTTTGAGGAGTCCTTAAATTTCTCTGGATTTTACTGGCCCCAGGTTTTAAGAACTGGTTAGTATTAGAGAGGGTATGGAAGCCTTCAGGAATGTTCAGTTCCCTCTTCTTTCACTCACTAAACCTCTTTTGTTCAGGAAATTTCCACTGGCTGTCTTCTAAGTATAGACCAAAAGGCATATTTCATTAGGCTAAAACCAGGCCCTAGGAAAAATGTTTTAACCCAAAGACATAGTCTCTGCTATGACACCATGGTATAAATATGTCCCAGTTGTCTTCCTGATACTTCCATGTTTCTGGAGAAAGAGTTCTGCTACTGTATCAAGAAATCTGACTTGGTGGAAACTAGTATCTGTCTCTAGAGACCCCATTTGACACCACCCATTTTGAGCATATCTTACAGGTCCACTCCTCCTGCTAGACTTGTGTCTAGGTCAACCCACAGGAAGCCCTCAAGATATGCCAGCCCCTACACAAGCTCCGAGGACACCAGCCCATATACCAACTGGGTGAGTACTGGCAGGTTGACTTCACCCGTATGCCTACTCATAAAACGGCTCCATTATCTCTTAACTCTTATTGACACCTTTACAGGATGGATGAACTCCTCACCTCCAGCGGAAAACAACAGATATGATGGCTCAGGTACTCCTGAAGTTATCATCCCCTGATTTGACATGTCATTCCCCTAAGCTTCTGGAATATCAATGCTGGTACCACCTCTCCAGACTCAAGGGCATATCGGCTATTTCATCTGGCTCACTCACCTTTGCCTCTTCTAAACAGCCAAGGTGGCTCTCCATTGCATCCTTTCTGGCAGTCATCACTCTTCCCATGGCTAGCCCTCTTCATAGGGCCAGTGTTAATAATCTATTTTTTTCTCCTATATACCTACCTGCTTTCTCAGCCCCCTCAAGTAGCAGACTCCTGAGGTCTCCAGGATAGTAGTTAACCAAACACTATTACCTACCCCCATGTCATTTCTTGCCCACAAGAAGTAGCCATACTTTAAGTACCACCCATATACCCAAAAATTCTGGGATGTTTAGGTGGAAGTTCTGCTTCAGCCCCACCTTTGTTCTCTCTCTCCAGATGTCACCCGTGAGAAAGTCCACCAACTGTCTGCTCTTCTCCCTGAGATGCTAAATACCATGCCTACAGAGTAGTTAAGAACCAGCCCACAGACCTACCACGTGATATCTCTCCTTCCTCTCCCAGGAGTCACCTGGACATTGATTTGTTCTGTTTCAAATCTGGATTTATTAATTCGGCTGAATGTGGCTTATTGCATTGGTGAATATAACCCACAACCTGAGACTTTCAAAAATAAGAGTAACAAGAAGTAAGACATAAAAAGCCAGCAGGCAGATGAGCAGGGAATGAAGGGCAGGGGTGGAGGTGCAGACAAACAGTGAGAAGGGGAGAGAGCAGGAGTGCTTTGTTCTAAACCCTGGAGGAGTGAGCTTAATCAAATGTATGGTGTGCACAGTCCCCAATTTGGATAAATTCATCAAGAGATACCCTAATGTTGTCAGTAGTACAAACTTGTACCATGGGTACCAATTGATAAGCCTTTAGCTGGAGACCGAATACTACAGGTCTGCATCTGGTTCTATAAACCTATAATGGAGGGTTTGGAGCATGTGCCTTTGTTCATAATATCTTCCACATAAGGAATTCCAAGGAGCAGCGATCAACCCTGCTCCAAACAGGCCTGAGCTGCCTAGCACTGCAGTGGCTTGGCAATCAATCTGGGGTTGAAAGAGGTCACAGACTTCTTATAGGTATTTTGGTTTCGGAAGGGGTAGCTTACAGAGCCAGGAGTCAGTAGAGTACGGTAGAGGGTGGGGTAGGAGGGAGAGCAGTTTCCCATGCATTTGTGGTAAATAATTCTACCTGGGGCTAGCACCAAGTTAAGCATTTTTGAAAGTCCCAGTTGTGGCTTTCTTCTGCAATGCTGTGTAGAAGTCAAGCTGAATTAGTAAAGCCAGGTTTAATAAGAAGAGCAAAGTAACTCTCCAGTGACTCCTTGGGGAGAAAGGAGAGGAATAAAATGGCTGGACTATGGGCCAGGTCTTAAATACCATGTAGGTGTGATATTGAACATCTCACAGGGAGGAGTATCTTTTTGGCAGACATTTTTAGGGGCAGGGTCTGGAGAGAGAGAGGTAGGGCCAAACTGAATCTTCCAACTCAATACCACCATTGGTAAATCCTATGAAAAACTCTGGAGTGAAATTGTGGGATCTCAGCATCAACAGGCTAGGAGAGATCTACTCTATCTTTCAAAACACATATCTCCTAACGATTATCAGTCCTACAGATGCGTATAGAACAAGGACTGTTCTGTACTGTAGCCTATCTGTTGGAAAACAGTGGGAAGGAACTTATATCTCAGAATGTATGTAGCTACACCCAGCATATACAATAGTGGAGACTAAGATTGAACTAGTAGGCTGTTCACTCCTGTCTTCCTAGTGAAGATTAGAAGAAGCTGGAGTCTGTCTCTCAGACTTCACATAATTTTAACTCTGTATGGTAAAGAAAGGAGGAGAAAGAATAAACTAGTGTGTTAGTGTGTACATGGAGGTGGCTTGGGTGAAACTAGTGTCTATCTTTTAGGATCCAAACTGTCTTATCTTGATATGCCATATGGAGGAGTTTTGAAAGGAACTAATAAATTGTTTCCGGGTACATTTTACTCCTCACTCTGTCATAGAGAACATGTTTATAGAGTGCTAGTGTCTGGAACCTAGAATTCATCTAGTGCTACCCTCAATTTCTAACTATGGATAAGGTTATAAGTTAACTAGTATACTATCTACCTCCTCTGTCCTGCATAGAAAGTTTAGATGCAGCTAGTGTCTGTCTTAGAATTGGTGTTGTCCTAATATTGATCTGTCCTACAAATGATGAAAGAATTTAACTATTGTACTCTTAATTTCATTCTTTCCTAGAGAGGTGAATAGGGGTGGTAATGTCTATCTCTCAGAAGCCATGTAATACCAACTTCATCAGTTCTGTTGAGGAGGATAAGTGTGAATTACTATGCTCTGCAACTTAGGCAGTGCTATGGAAGAGGGTTTGGAAGCAACTAGTGTCTGTCTGTCTCTCAACATATATGTTGTGCAAAACTTGATTTGTTTTAAGGGTAACTTTAGGGGTAAATTAAAGTACTCTCTATCTGTCTGTCCTGAAGAAGCTTAGAGAGACCAAGAGGCTGTGTCTCAGAATCCATATTGTGTCAACCTTGTTCCATCCTATACAGGAGATTAGAAGTGATATTAGGTTCTCTCCACTTATCTCTATCCTGCTCAGGTGACTCTGAGGGACCTAGTTTCTCACATAGTTGTCTTAACTTTTTGATCTGCCCTGCAGTTAAAGTCATGAATAAACTAGATTCAGTCCTCATATGCCTGTCCTTCTGAAGAGTCTCAAAGTGACTAGTGTCTGCTTCTCAGGATCCATTTTGTGGTAAATTTGACCTGTGCTTGGAAGGAGATTAAGAATGATCTAGGATGCTTATTACTTCATGTTGTGCTATTGAGAATGTTTGATGGGAGCTAGCATCTATCTCTGAAAATTCAGGCTATAATCACATTGATCTTTTGCCCACAGAAAGGATAGGAGTGAGAGATAACATCACCTACTCTTCAACATACCATGTGTGAGAATGCTGAGATCTCGTTTCTGTCTTTCATTTTTCAAGTATTTCAAACTACACCTTCTAGTAGAAGAGGCACAGAGTGAACTAATGTGCTCACCACTTCAGCCTATACTATGGCAGAGGCTTAGTGGACCCTCAAGTCTGTCTCTCAGAATCCATGCCATGCTAACCTGAATATGCCCTTGGGTTAACTTTAGGAGTGACCCTATGTATTCTACTGCACAGTCTATCCTACATTAGAGATTACAGGGAGCTAGTATCTGTTTCTCAGAATCCATGTTGTCCTGACCTTGATTCATCCTACTGAGGAAGATAGAAATTAATGAGTGTTCTTTCTATCTCAGTCTGTTGCATGGAGGAGGCTTAGAAAAAGCTAGTGTTTCTCTCTTAGAATTTATTTTGTCCTTTCTTTTTCTTTCCTAAAGATGAGGTTAGGAATGAAATCATTTGCTCTACATTTTAGACTGTCCTACAGGAGAGGATAGAAGGCAGCTCTCAGATGTTTCTGGGAATCCTCATCATTCTAACTTGATCAATTCAGGAGAAGTGGGTAGGAGTCAGGTACAGTGGACTCCACCTCAGTACAATCAATAGAAGGGGCTTAGAAGAAGCTAGTTACCGTCGCTCCAAATCTTTATCTATGCAACTTGACTTACTCTAAGAAAGAATTTAAGAGAGAAATTGTCTGCTTCCCAGCCCAGTTCCATCTACTGAGGAGGCTTAGAGAAAGCTAATGTTTGTCATTCAGAATCCAAGTTATCTTAACCTTAATCTTCTCTATGGATAAGAATGTGACTAACTTAGTGTGATCAATAAATACTTTAGTATATCCTGTCAAAGAAGATAGGGTAGAGTTACTATTTGTCTTCTTGAATCCATGCTGTCCTATCTATTGCCTCATTCTGTTCTACAGACAAGGTTTGGTAGGAGCTTGTGTCTATCTCTCAGAATCCATTTTGTGTTAATTTAATATGAAATATGAAGGAGGAAAACAATAACCTAATGTTGCCTTCCACAACAGTCTGTTCAGAGGAGTCTTGCACAGAGCTAGTGTTAATCTCTGAGAATCAATGGCATCCTAACTTGCTCCATATTGCAAAGGAGGATAGGAGTGAACTGGAATGCTCTCAAACTCAGTCTGTTCACAGAAGGATTGGTGGAGTCAGTGTCTGTCACTCAGAATTCAGTTTTTTTTCCAGACAAAATCCAACACAAGAGGTTAGGAATGAACTACTGTGCTTTCCATGTAAGTATGTGTTATTGAACAGCCTTTTAGTGAGCTGTTAACTGTCTCTCCATAACATCCTGTTCTAGAAAGATTATGGTGGTAGCATAGTATTCTTTCTATCTCAATCTGTCACAAAGAGAAATGAAAGGGGGTAGGTTGTGTGGGTTTCAGATTTCATGTCACTCTTGCTATAATCTATACTATCCAGAAAAGGAGTAAGCTAATATGTTCTCCGTTGAGTATCTTTCCTACTAATTACTCTTGCAGTTATTTTCTCTCAGTCAGAATACCTGTGTTCAAAACTTTCATCTCTCCTATAAGGATATGGGTTAACTAGTGTTCAGTCTGCCTGCTCTTCCATACTGAGGAATCTTCAATGGAGTGAATTAGTGTACACTTTACCTCATTCTGTTCCATAAAAATGACTTGGAAAAAGTTAGTTTGCTTCTCAAAATATATTGTGTTCTAAACTGGATTTGTTTCATGGCTAAAGATTTGAGTAATATAGACTACCCTACATCTAAATCTGTCCTATGGAGGAGGATTGGAAAAAGCTAGTGTCTCTCTCTCAATCCTTATCATCTAAATTTTGATCTGGCTCACAGGAGAGGTCAGAAATGAACTAGCATGTTCTCATATAAGTCTGTCCAACAGAGAAATATTGGAACAAGCTTGTATTTATTCGAGAATCCATCTGTTTCAATCCTTCATTTGTTTTATGAAGAAAGTTGGGAGTGAGATAGCTTAATCTATACCTAAGTCTGTCCTATGGAGGGGTTCTGGGGGAGATATGTTTGTCTTTCAGAATCCATGCTGTCTGATCCTTGGTGTGTTCTTTTGACAAGATTAGAAATGAACTGTTTAGAGAAGCTAAATAAGAAGGTGAACCCAAAGAAAAACATATAGGCATCCTC
>NW_004949551.1:0-501 GCF_000317375.1 Microtus ochrogaster | reverse complement strand
GCCAGAAATTTAGATGACAAGAATTTAGAGATAGGCACTAGCTCCTCCCAGTCCTCCTATATAGGACTGATATGGGTGTAGAGCATGGTACATCACTCCAATCTTTACCCATGAGACAAATGCAACTTAAAAAGTATATTCTGTGAGACAATGTAGCTTTCTCCATGCTTTTTTCAGTGAGACAATATGAGGCAAATTATACACTAGTTAACTCCTAACCTCTTTATTAAGACAGGGCATACTTAGAATAACATGGTTTCTGAGAGGTGGACTGAACATTACATCCCACATAGCCTTTTTTGTAGGACAGATTAAAATTAGAATACCAGGGTTATTAGCTGTGAGAAATTACCTCCAAGAGTACTCAGTAGGACAGACTCAAGTAGAGAAAATATTAGTGTTGTTCTAATCTCTTGCAAAGGATATATCACAGTAAAAATTACATGAAATCTAAGACAGACAGTATATTGTAGTAATAGGAGCGGCAGGGCTGCGTCCCCA
>NW_004949550.1:18036-18634 GCF_000317375.1 Microtus ochrogaster | reverse complement strand
TTTATTGTGGTTTTATTATTAAAATTAGAAAATGAAATAAGAAAAATTGCAACAATTATTAATTGCATATACTTATTTATGCACTTTTAGATAATATGTGTTTTTTTATCAAAGAGATGTTAAAGACACAGTTGTATTTGATCAAGACTGGAAATAGATCCAAATTATTTATTCTTTCTGTCAGTAATCTATATGCTAGGCTTCTATCATTTTACATCCTTCTGCTCCTTCAAGAACATACCAGGTCATTTCATTCTTCATACATTTTTGTTTTGGCATCCACTCACTAAGACACTTCCTTTCAGTTATTTAATAGTATATGTATCATGATTACATGAGGCTTCTCGTATCACAATCCTTCATAATCATTCTAACCAAAATACCAGCTCTCTATCATTACTACTGCTTTACTACTGCCCTAACTTTTATGGGTTTCAAAACTATGCAGTAACAAATGACATGAATATCTTCTTGAAAACATAAAAGAAACTCTGAGATTCAATTCCAGAATTCTTTGCTTTAACAAGATTAGTTTTATCTATCATCCATCTATCTATCTATCTATCTATCTATCTATCTATCTATCTATCTATCTATC
>NW_004949550.1:10433-17936 GCF_000317375.1 Microtus ochrogaster | reverse complement strand
TATCTATCATCTATATGTCTATCATCTATCTCTCTATCTTATATCTATCTCTCTATCATCTATCTTCCTTTCTTTCTATTTTAATCTATTTATCCATCTTTCTATCATCTTGTTTGTTCTATAACTCTAATGTAAACTACAAGTAGTTAAGGTTTTTGTTTTGTTCATTGCCATATATAAAAGGATAAAAACCTGACATTAAAAGTACTAAATGTAGTTAAATAAACAGATACCAATATATTAAGAAACTGGTATATAAACAATGGTTTGTTCCAGTTAGGGATATTATTGATGAATTAGGCTTTCTCCAAAATAAAGATGTATTTTCTAAATCTATACTTTAAACACACATTTTTATCATTACAAATGTAATTTCTATAATATAGTACAATTTATAACCAAAATAGTCTGGAAGGCAAGGAAATATACACTAAAATGGACACTAAAACTTGAGCCCTAAACAGTCACATTAACTATATTCTTGCTTTTTTTCAAGAGTAGCAACATCTATGCCTTTCAAAAATGGCCATGTTCTTCTAACATTATTGTTTCTGTGTTTGACTTATGATTATCTTGTTCAGGCTAATATGTATGTTGTAAGGAGAGGGCTGCTTCTTTGCCCTGGCTGCCCAGCTACCTTACACCTGAAATAACCACACAATATTGTTTGGCCATTAACTCTAACTTCTTATTGGCTAACTCTTAAATATTAGTTTAACCCATCTCCATTAATCTGTGTATCCCACCTGGCAGTGGCTTACCAGAGATTCTATCCAGTTTCCATCTCAGGCAGAGGATCCATGGCTTCTCTCTCACTCTCATTTCTTCCTCCCAAATTTCAGTTCTGTTTTCCCTGCCTAGCTAAGTTTTGACCTTTCAAAAGACAAGGCAGTTTCTTTATTCACTAACCATGTGTTCACATGGATGAATTGATTCAGGAATGAATTGACTTCGGAATCATTCTCCTCTTCTTCATACAAGATCCCTAAACAAATAAACCATGCTATTGTTCTTGCCTATGAATAAGAGTAGCAGCATCTATGTTTTTCAAAATGACTATATTCTTCTAATATATATTATTCTTGAATAAAATGTATATTTCCTTTCTCAAAGATCTCATCATAATATAATTTAAATTATATAAAATATCATAAATTTACTGAATATCTAGTGACTGCCCAGCACATTTTTATATCCTGGGAAAGAAAAAATTGAAGAAAATGTAATCTTTGTTTTTAAAGAGTATACCATCTAGAAGAACCAGATTTGTGAGAATAATGAGAAGTTAAAAAGCAATAATAACTACTAAAATTAATAAGCGTTTGCATATTTACAGGAGATGTAATCACTAAATTTGCAGACAGAAGATAAAGCAAAATGAATGTATTTGTAAATTACACAATGGCCAAGAACATTATGTCTGAGTAAGATGGGATTTTTCTGTGAAAAAAGATTCTTGGATCTAATTGAAAATATAGAAAAGATTCTAATTGAAAACATATTTTTCTCTCATACAATACATTCTGACCACAGTTCCCTTTCTCTCTACTCCTTGGAGCTTCCATTACCTCCCATATTCCCCAGATCTACTCTCATGTTTCCTAGTCATAAAATAACAACCCTCCAAAAGACCATAACCAAACATGACAAAACAAGATGCAATAAGACAGGGAAAAAGGCCTTATATCAAGGCTCTACAAGATAACATGATATAAAGGGAGTAGTCCCAAGAGCAGACAAAAGAGAAAACCTCATCCCACAGTCTCACAAAAACACCAAGTTAAATTCAGTAATATAGACACAGAGGACCTGATGCAGACCTATGAAGGCCAAGTCCTTGCTTCTTCAGTTTCTGTGAGCCAATTTGAGTCCTACTTAGTTGATTCTGTAGGCCAAGATCTGTTGGTGTCCTCTATCCCTTCTATCTCCTGAAATCTATACCCCTCTTCTACATCACAGAAGGAACCCAATAAAGACCTCAATTTATACTCCATCCCCCATAATGTTTGGCTGTAGGTCTCTGTGTCCATTCACATCTGCTGCCAGAGAAAAACCTCTCTTATTATGACTCGACAAAGTATTGATTGTAGAGTATAGTAGAATATCATAAGGAAACATTTCATTGATTGTTTTTGCCAGTCATGTTTTGTTCTACCCTAGATCTCTGGGCTATCCAATATCCAGTTCCTGTTCATCCAGGCAATATAAGGCGTTATCTTCCTCTTGTTGCATGGGCTTTAAGTTGAATCATACAATGCTTGACCACTTCCATGTCTGTGTCATCATTACCACATGAAGAATATCTTGCATGCAGGACAGATTGGGAGTTAAGTGGATACAATATCCCATCTTTAATAAAGATGCTATCTCCAATTTAAATCCCCTTGTAAGGAAAAATTTTGTTTTCTCCAGTGGTGTCTCATTGGGTACATAAACCACTCTTATGTGTAGGTCCCATGTAGAAGCAGGCCACTTGTTCTTGCAGGCTACTAGTTCATCCCCGGCCACCCTGAACCAAAATAGTCACACAGAATCTATATTAATTAAATCACTGATTGTCCCATTAGCTCTCTCTTCTTATTGGCTAACTCTTACATCTTAATTTAACCCATCTTCATTAATTAAGTCCATGACTGTAGCTTATTGGGTAAAGTTTTGGCATGTCTGACTCTGGCAGTGGCTCCCTGGCTTCTCTTTCACTCTGCCCTTCTTTCTCCCAGCATTTGATTTAGTTTTCCCTGCCAAACTCTATTCCCTGTGCAGGCCCAAGACAGTTTCTTTATTAACCAATGCTATTCATAGCATACAGAAGTGAATCTCACACTACTTTCCCTTTTCTGTTTAAATAAAAAAGGATTTATCTTTAACATAGTAAAATTACATATAACAAAACAGGTATCAAGCAAGAATTACAGTTACAATATTTATATCTCCTTTATTTTTCACCATAACTAAGGAAAACTATAAATATAACTATAAATTCTTCAACTCCATCAAAGACTCCAGAAGGTTATAATATTACCTAAGTAAATAGGAAGTGGATTGTAAACAACTTCCAAATCTCCAGGATTGACAGAGACATCTTGCTGCCTGTTCTTTTGAAACATTGGGGTATCCATATTCAGCCTAAAGGCCCATAGGATTTTTCATGAAGCAGAAAATTTCAAAGACAATTTTGCCAATATTGGCAGTTGATCAGTCATTTTCTTCTGTATTCTGCAGAATGTCTAGCAGACACTTTCTTAAAGCAGGAGCCCCAAAGGATCGTCTCACCTTTAGACAAGTTTAGCAGTCATTTGTCTGTGAGTCCCACATGTTAAGTTCATCAAGCAGTTCAGGCAAGAGCAGCATCTTGCAAAAATAGCTAACCAACTCCCATAAGGAGCCTGTTTGGTGCCCATCTTACTCTTGAAGTAATTAGTACTGCCAGGAACAGATGTGTCTCATTTTCATGAAAAGTCCTAACTACTTAAACCACTTTAAATGTCATATTCTCTAGTCTTTGAAAGATTGGAAGAATAACTATCTAACTGAAATATATCTCTCCATATCTAAAAAAAATAACTAACACTACGACAAACTTAACTCTTACAGGTGATTATCGATTAACCTGTATTTCTTAATTATACATTATATTTTTGTAAATGAGCTGCACAAACACAATATCTTAATCAAGATAAGAAATATACATATAACAAAATTGACTTTAAGTTTGTATGAATAAACCAAGATTCATACCAATGCAAATTTCATTAGTATATTCCCCTTTAAATGCAATCATTTATAGACAACATTTAAGAATATGGGCATAGTTCTGTCAAAACTTCCTGCTGTTTATTGGATGAAGTACTTTTTTGAGGAGTGTTCAAGGCAACCTTAGAGTGGGTCTTGGTCCATCAAATCATATTAGTCTGGAAGTGATCCACAGGTTTTCATCTTCTGTGGAAACAAAAGAATCTCTATTCCAAAGCAACATATCCTTAGACCCATATTTTGAATTCAAGATACCTTTAAATTATATATGTTGGCTTAGCTTAGCAGTCTGCAGAATCAAATGTCTCTCTGCAATCAAAAAATTTAAAAAAAGAAACAGTAGTGTACATAATCCAGACTCTCTGTGTATATTTCCATCTTTATTGGCTTATTGTTTATTTTTTTTTAATCTATGACTTTCTGTACTCTCTTAAAAGACTTTTTTTTAAATAATAATTTACTTCTTTTACAACCCTCTATACTCCTTTTATTATCTCCCCCAAGCCTATGTATATTTATCTAAAAATGTGACCCATTTAGAAGTTTGTATGAATCTGTTTTTATTGTATATCTTTAAGCCTTTTCTGACTAGGGTGGCTTCTTAAAATGCTAAGCGCTTCTTAAAAACTTAATTTGCATAATTGCTAGTAGAAATACAGCATTGACTGCTTATCCCACCCAGTCCAGCATGGTGGAGCTGCTCACAAACTCTGAGAGCCCCACGTTGGGTACCAATTTGTAACAGCAGGCCACTTGTTCATCCTGTCCACCCAGAACCAAAATAGTCACATAAAAACTATATTAATTAAATCATTGATTGTCCCAATTAGCTCTAGTTTCTTTTTTGGATAACTTTCACATCTTAATTTAACACATCTCCACTAATCTGTGTATTGCCATGTGGCTGTGGCTTACTTGGTAAAGTTTCAGCATGTCTGACTCCAGTGGCAACTCCATGACTTCTCTTTCCACCCTTTTATCTCCTAACATTCAATTTAGTTTTCCTTGCCAACCTCTATTTACTGCACAGGCTCAAAACAGTTTCTTTGTTAACCGATGTTATTCACAGCATACAGAGGAGAATCCCACATCAGTCTCATAACAAATAGTAGACGGCCAAAGCAAAATAAACTCAGTGGCATTTTTGTAGATAATTTTGTCTCACATTGCTTTGTCTGGGAATTTTACTGGTTCATTGTTTTGAATATTATGGTTTCTAATTTCATGTTTTTATTTTTTAATGTTTTATTTTGTGTATATGTGTGCAAGTTTCTTGTGCCTTTTCTTAATTTTCTTTTTAATTTTGTGTAAGAGGATCTGCTTGTTTGGTCCCTGGCTGCCCAGCTAGATTAGACTCAAATTAACCACACAGAAACTGCATTAATTAAATCACAACTTGGCCCATTAGCTCTAGCTTCTTATTGGCTAACATATTAATTTAACCTATTTCTATTAATCTTTGTATTATCTTGTGGCAGTGGCTTACTGGGTAAAATTCCCAGCATCTGTTTCTGGCAGTTCCATGTTGGCTCTCTGGCTCTGTCCTTATTTTTTTTCCCCAGCATTCAGTTCAGTCTTCCCTGCCTACCTAAGTTCTACCCTATCAATAGGCCAAGGCAGTTTTTTATTTATTAATGATAATGAGAGCACACAGAGGGGACTCCCACATCAATTCTGGTTTGTTTGTTTGTTTGTTTGAGAAAGAGAGAGACAGAGACAGGAGAGAGAGAAAAGGTATGGATTTGGGTGGGGATGATTTAAGAGCAAATGAGGTATAGGAAATCATGTTAAAATATATGAATTTTTTCATTAAAAGAACTTAACACCCATTGCATATATTATAATAACATTAAACAGCCGACACAGATATAAAGTAAGACACAATCATATTTATTAAAGGAGGGTAGAATAAGATTGGATGACAGCTGAGTATTTCAGAATGTTCAGTCAAAATGATAGTTTTGAAATTTAGGTTACAGCCATTTTTCAAAATTTCTTAAAAATTATAACTAAATTATTTTAAATTTAAGTCCGTAGGAAAAAGGAAAGGATAAAAAAGTTTGTAGAGTCAACTATTAACATAGTGTATATTTATAATGACTTTGTGATTGTGATCATCTTTCAATTTCCATGGTTATCCCTGAGTAAATCTCCTTAAGAGGCACTTTAATTCTAAGGAAAAATAAGCTGATGAGACAGCTTCTTGCCAGCAGCCAATAGTGTACTCTAAATTCTTAATCACAATTCTCAAAATTTTCCATTAATAAGTTTTATAAAATGATCATAGTCTAGCAAGAAAAATAGTCTCCTTGACCATCATTTTTATTCAGTGATAAGGGGGAAGCATTTAAGTACCCAGTCCATCTGAAAGTTTGAATTTTTAATTGATTTTTATTGCCTTAAACTGTCTACATTTTCACTAACATAATTTCCCTAAACATTTCTGAGTTTTTTTTCTTTCTTTTCCTTTTATTGGTAATAGATTTTTTTTACATGATGTATCTCTTTTACAGAGGAGTATATGATTCCATCGCCACTGCTCCTATCTTGTTCCACTCCCTCTGTCTCTCATTAGAAAACAAGCAGGCTTCTATTGGATAATAGTAAAATGAAGTAAAGTAAGATAAAACAAAAACTATCACATCAGAAATTGACCAAACAAACAGAAAAAAGTCCCAAATAAGGCATAAGGATCAGAGACACACTTGCTTACACACTAAGAAACCTTATAGATACACTAAACTGATGTCATAATATATACACAAAGGACCTGTAGAGTAAATAAAGAGAAAAATATAAATAAAATAAAAATTATCACACATATACACACACACACAAGGAAGAGCCCTGGCATGACATTATGAGATAAGGAACCTCTAAAATGTCACTGAGTTTACTTTCTCTTGGCCATGTACTGCTGGGCATGCAGTCTACATGTAGACTACTGAAAAAGTTTATTTTTAATGATTATACTATTCAGTCACTAATTACAGGAAAAACTGTGCTTTGAAACTTGTAAATTTTTGCATTTGCTACCCTAACCTTGACACAAAAATCAAAAAAAAAAACTTTTCCACAATTTACAGCACTTGATTCATTCCACTTGACATTGCTTCTGTCCCTCAAACTGTTAGCCAAACTTAAAGAAAATAGAATTTTTTTTTCAAAATTTCTTTTCATTTTTGTTTTTGAGTTTTCATATTAAGATATATTTCATGTTAAATTCATTCCTGTCATATCCTACAATCTTATTTCATGCCCCTCTCCCATACCACTATTCCCTGTTATCCACTTAGACAGTTTGATTACTACATCCTTGTCATATATACAAGCACATGGCTCTATATGATTGTACAATAATTCTGATACAGATGTAATTCATTAATGTAATAATTTACAGTTGCATCTTTTTTTCTGAAAACAACGTAACTTTGTACTTTTTGTGACTTAAATTAATTTCAATGTGTATGTAAAAATAGTTATGTGTGCATACACACATATAATACATTTTTATCTATCTAATTCTTTTCTTTCAAGAAAAAGTTTGGTATTTAATAATGGTCATTGGTTTCTGAGCTTGAGAACTATGACCAAAAGTATTACTGATATATTATTTCATAACTAATACTCAAGATGATGCAATTTAGCCTCCTTCATCAACATAACCCAGTATCATATCCACTGATAAGCATATGTGCCTGTAGACTTGGAAAGTTTTATTAGGTGTTCATGTTCTTTTTTTTATTTATT
>NW_004949550.1:0-3595 GCF_000317375.1 Microtus ochrogaster | reverse complement strand
CTGGGTCGTGCAAAAGAAAGACAGCCCTGCAGGAGGAGCTGGGGGAGGGGGGTTTGTGCTCTCCTGGGACAATCCGCCCCTGGATAGCACACACTCACCCGTCCAGATGGGATTCCTCAGCAACTCAGGTGTTCATGTTCTTAACTTCAGTTTAATTACTACTGCTCTGGTATTAAATAGGTGTTTAATTTTCCAGGGGTAAATTATAGGGGATTACAAAAATGGTATGTGACCTGATGTCACTATCAAGGACAAGTAACAGCCAGAATTTCCTGAGTATTAACTGTGTACCAGGATCTATTAGATGAATTTAAGGAACCATAGATAAATTTTTGGTGTTCAGTTTGAAATATGAGACAGATTACGAAGTGCAATGTCTTTGAGACAAAGTTTTCAAATAAATTCTTTCTCGGTAGAGAATTTCTTGATATTTATCCAATGACAAATGTGATATAGCCTCTTCAAAAGCACCAGTTTCTATTTCTGAAGCTGTCCTACTTGGGCCATATGCTCACAATTTTCTTAAATATGACCAGAGCCTGAATTACTTTAAAACCTCATCATTATTTTCATGATTGTCAAATCAAAAGGACCCTTTGCAAATAAAGTACCTCAAGTAATGACATAATATAAAGGTACTTACAGTCGACTATCAGATGTGATGTAACTTGAAAATAATGTACAATAATGTTTTAAAACATTATTTTATCATCTTATCAAGAATTTCATGAGTGCATACAATTTTGTTTGATAATGATCATTCTCAACTCCTCCCTCTAACTCTTTACAGATAGACTCACTACCCCCAAGCAACGCCAAACTTCTTGGCCTGTGGAACTAAACAGTTTTCAGAAAGAAAAATATGAAATGCTATAAAACCATTTACAAATATATCACCGTTCTTAGTCATGAAGTTGGGGTTGGCTAAAATTAGGAGAATGAAAAGTACATGCTGGCAAGGGTATAGGGAGCAAGGAACTTTCAAGCCCTGTTGGTTAGAATACACATTATTCCAAAATTATGGAAATCAATGCAGCAATTTTTCAGTAAACAAGAAATAGATTTACTGTATGACACAACTGCACCTTTTCTTTACATATATACAAGTGGCTTTCTTTCGCATTATAGAGACAGACATTCATATTCACAATATTTACCACATGGAATCAGCCTAGGTATCAATCAGGTCATGAATGGAGAACAAACATGGTACTTGCAAACAATCAATTTTATTAAGCTGTAAAGAAAAATTCAATTATGAAAATTACACAGGAATGAGTAAAGATGGAAATCATGCTGAATGAGATAAACCAGATGAAGAAATTCAAATGGCACATGTTCTTATTCATATCGGACTTAACATGGAATCTTTAGATTTATATGTTTAATCTGGACCTTCTTCAGAAACCAGAAAAATAGAGACAGTCTATTATTGGTGCAAATGATTTCAAAGGAGGTCATGTGTTATTTAGAAAAAGGATGAATCAGATAGGCCTTAATGTCTGAATAATTAGTCTTCGGTTAGTAGCATTTTTTTTCATAGGTTTAGAAGGTTCCTTGTGGGAAAACGCATATCATTGGTGGCCAGCTTTGAGGTTTGAAAGCCTGGCACCATTTATTTTGTGTGCTCTACACTTCCTGCATGCAGTTTAAGATGTGATCTCTCAACTTGCTTTTCCAGTCACTACAGTAACCTGCTGCCACTTTCCCAGTATCGATTATGATGGAACTCTAATATTCCTCAGGAATTGTAATCCTAAATAAATTCTTCTTTATTTATGTTGCCTTAGTCATGGAGTTTTTTTCACAGAAATAGAAAGGTAAGTAACATAATGGAATAATAAAATGCAGAGGATATGGATGGCAAAAGGGAAAGTTGTTTAGGTTGAGAAAAAGATGAAATGGGTTGTATGGAGGAGGGATAGGGAGAAGGGTAATTAAAACCAATAATGTTTGAAAAGACCATATAGAAGCACACTATTTTATAAATTGACTCATATAAAGTTGTTTAATTGGAGTTAATATATGCAGGAAATAATATTTCTGTTAAAAGCCATAGGTATCAAACCTAGTTCCAGGTTTGGAATTGGTCTCCTTGTGAGTTATTGGCCATAACTGCCCTAGAGAATTCAAAAAAACAATATAAGCCATTGTCATTGCTCTTGGCTGCCAGCAAGAACTTGATTGCAAGAATCAATTGCTACTGGCTGGTGGTGGCACACATCTTTAATCCCAAAGATGTTTCTTTGTGCAGTGGAATTTTGTTAAAACAAAAACCTGCAACTTATTTGAATATGGAGAATAAGTATCTGTGTCATGTTTAGTTGAAATGGAAATTTACGTCACCTCCTCACCCTCCAAGACACAAGATTCATTTTGGGAGAAGGAGTACAAATACATTAAGACACATAATTTGAGGAATAATACAATGATAAACAATGTCTTCTGGATTGTAGAGGGCCCCTACTCTCATCATCTCATAGCACATGAAGTTGTCTGGAAAAAAAAATGGTTATTAGAAATTGGAGGAATCAAAAAGAAACAGAATCTGAGTTTGATCTTGTAACAGGAAAAGCACTTGTTTGTCCCAGCTGCCCAGTCCTGAAATAACCACACAGAAATTGTATTAATTAAATCACTGCTTGACCCATTATCTCTCACTTCTTATTGGCTTACTCTAACATCTTAATTTAACCCATTTCTATTAATCTGTATATCAACACAAGGTTGTGGCCTACCAGATAAATTTCATCACAACTCTGGTGGTGGATCCTTGGTGTTTCTCTGACTCTACTACTTCTTTCTCCCAGCATTCAGTTCTACCTCCCTGCCTACCTAAGTTTTGCCCTATCAACAGGCCAAGGCAGGTTCTTTATTCATTAATCAAGAAAAGCAACACAGAGACAAGAGCACCTCCCAAACCATAATCCAAATACCTAAGGTGCTTATAGGAATATCAAATATAATATTATATAAAGATGATAAGAAAACTATGAGAATTTTAATAGCAACAACTTGCAATGGCCATGTGTTCTAAGTCACTGAATGTGGTATAAACATCTGTTAATTAAATGATAGGGTGAGTAATTTTAAATGTAAGTAGTAAACAATATTTCAAATCAATAGGAAGATAATAATGTGCTAATAATACATTTAGAATGTCTAGCAAACACTTTTATGAAGCAGAAACCCCGAAGGATTGTATCACCTTCAGGCAAGTTTAACAATCATTTTTGTGGGTTCTGCATAGCATCAAGCAGTCCAGGCAAGAAGAGTTTCTTGCTCAAATGGCTATCCAATGCCATAAGAAGCCTCTTTGGTGCCCATCATCTTCTGGAAGTAGATTGGTGTTGCCAGGAGCAGATGTGCCTCATTGTCATGAAAAGTCCTAAATTTTTAAAACATTGTAAACACCATATTCTGAAGGTCCCCAAAACATTTGAAGAACATCTATCTAAATGAAATGTATCTCTATATATCTAGAAAACCTAACATGTCAACAAGCATGACTATTATAGATAACTATCTATTAACTTAATTTTTAAAATTATACATTACATTTTTAAATGAGCTGCACAAACACAATACCTTAATC
>NW_004949549.1:17679-18732 GCF_000317375.1 Microtus ochrogaster | reverse complement strand
CTCCTATCCACCATAGGAGCTCTTAGATGAGAAAACATTTATAGTACTCTGTGATTCTGATCATCCTGTGCCTTGAGAGTTATAGGAAGAAGGCACTAAGTAAAAGAATAAGGAGCACTGAAGTCATTTGCTTCTGGTGTGGAATTTTGATACAAGAAAATGGTGAAAAATTAAGAAGGAGCTAAAAATTTTAAGAGGTATAGCAATATCACTATCACAGAATTAGGAAAGTTTGTATATCTCCTCTCATCAGAGAAGCACTCCTCTTCCTACACAAGGGCAGGTTTAGAGCAATCAATGGTGTAGAGACCTCCTGGAGTACTGCAAACACTCAGATTTAGTTGTATATCTCTTCATCAAGCTAGTTTCAGAGAATGTACCACCTGAGATGAGATAGCATAAATGTTATTTGCAATAGAGCAAAGATATGTGCAGGGAAAATAAAAACTTAGTTGCCCTGAGCCCATTTGAACAACTCAAATCAATTAAAAGCAACCAGGACATAGTTTGTCTTCAAGTAGAGACTATCTGTTGTAGAAAACCAAACATGCAGAAAAATTGTTGGGCCACAGATGAGAGATATCAGACCCAACAAATTCCCGTCTCTTTTCATATGCTTAATGGTGAGGAACTTCGTAGAAAAAGAATTCAGCAATCAAATTTTGAAATAGCAGCATATGCCAAAGTTAATTCAACAGGAAAAAATGCCAGGAATACAAAAATTGGAAACTTCGGGTGGTGGTGGCATGGGGATAAGGGGAGATGGGGAGAGAAAAGTGAGAAGGGGAGTATGGGGAGAGCTTGGGGGAATGGGACCATTGTGATAGAGGAAGGGTGGATATGGGAGCAGGTAAATATATATCTTAAGTAAGGGAGCCAGTTTAGGGTTGGAAAGAGAACTGACTCTTTAGGGCTTCTCAGGTGTCCATGGAGATGTCCCCAGCTAGATCCTTGGGCATCTGATGAGAGGGAGCCTGAAATGGCCCTATCTTATAGCCATATTGATGAGTATCTTGCATATCACCATAGATCCTTCATCTATCGAAGGATGAA
>NW_004949549.1:3916-13724 GCF_000317375.1 Microtus ochrogaster | reverse complement strand
ATATGACAATACTATTGCAGTTATTAAGTTTGCTTTGAGACCATTTAGAATGAAAGGTAATATTTCTGATTACATTTGAATATCATAAGTTATTGGACTCTTATATAATCAGTTCCTAGCTATGACTTCTTCTTTACATGAAAAAATGTAGTTATAGACGTTATCCATAAAAATGGAATCTAGAAATTGGAGATTGATATAAGATTCAAGAAGAGTTAATTAGAGTAATTGCTGCTTCTATTGCCTTCTCAATCTTCCACAGCAAAAGATACCAACAACATTGTCTTAGATTTACAAGATTGTTTTCTTTTTCTTTCCCTGGGTTCCTCAAAGTTGTCAAAGATTTGCATTTAGTGTTTCATCAGTCAAATCAAAAATCCAATTAGAAGATATAATTGGTACATCTTGAATCATGATATGACAAAAAGATTTACATTATGCTTGAATTCTGTTTCTCAGGCTACACAAATTATTAGAGATCAATTTCAACAAGTTTATATCATCCAATAAAGGATGATTACTTGTTTGTCCTTATAAAGGAAGTAAGTTTGTTTAAAATATCTTGTCAACTTCAGCTTAATCCTGTCCCTTCAGGGTTAGTAATTTCCCCAGTGAAAGAAAAGAAATAGCTGTCTTTTGAATATTTGGGATATATGTTTTATCCAGAAGAAATTAATCATAAGAAATCAGAAATCGAGAGAGAAAGATGACAAATTTGAACTACTTTCAGAAATTATTGTGAGATACAACAAATCCATGGTGGCTTCACGGGACTCACCAATTCCTCAGATCTACACTTGCTTCTTGAAGGGTATAAGCTAGGATGATTTGACTTAAGGCGTTGTTATAGGACATTGTGAGAAGAATAATGATATTTTGACTTAGGGTGTGGTTGCTCCATGTTTGGTGATTTTGAGAGAATATTACTTTGTTTGTTCTTTGTATCATGGCAAAGAAGTCTTGCCTCCTAAATCATATTTGGACTGAGATATATATGAACTTTGAATAATAAACTTGAGATATATAAGAGTCTTCACTGTGTGTCCTTAATATCTATATAGTTTTTTTTTGGAAATTTTTATCTTAATCCTTATCCCTTCCACAAGTATGGAAAAGGGTAGGCCAGGACAATAAATGATGGCTTTTCAGAAGTGAAACTGGACTATGGACATATTGCATGATCAATACCAAAAAGTAGGCAATTCCACAGGTGTAAAGTAAAGAGTAAGTACTTTGGAAAAAAAGTAAAAGTGAATATGGGTTGAAAAATGGGAGAATATAATTGTAAATAAATTTGGCATGTGACAAAAAAATCAGTAGTTAAGTGACTATGCATTAGTCTAGGAGATAATTTACAAGCTAGAGGAGCTTAGGTGGATCAGTTTCAAAAACCAAAATTTTGAGGATTTGTAGAGAAACTCACCCTTTGATTTCCCAAGCATGATCCCTTGGACACAGAAAAATTGAGGTGAAATACCAAGACCATGATAACCTGGAATTAGCAAAAAGTATTCTTTTAATTTGTGGGGGCTCATAAGGTGAGTTTGTATTTGCACATAATAGGTATAACGTAGTTCTGCCTGCAATGGTTAGAAATGAGACAGGATACTCCTATCCACCACAGGAGCTGTTAGATGAGGAAACATTTATAGTACTGTTTGATTATGATCAGCCTGTGGCTAGAGAGAGCTATAGGTAGAAACTGCTAAGAACAAGAAGAGGGAGTTTTCAGTCCTTTGCTTCTGGTGAGCAATGCTGAGAAGAAGAAACTGGTGGAATAATAAAGGAGGATCGAAAAAAGTTTGAGGAATTTAGCAATATTTCCTTCCCAGAATTGGAAACTCTGTAAATCTCCTCTTATCAAAAAAGCACTCGACTTCTTACCCAAGGGCTGGTTTAGATCGAGCAATGATGCAGAGACCTGGAGTAGTGTAAACACCAAGTTGTGTTGTGTATCTCTCAAGCAAGCTAGTTTCAGAGAAGGTATTTGCTGAGGAGAGAATGTACAAATGTTATTAGCAATTGAGCAAAGATAAGTCTAAGACAAATAACTTATTTGCCCTGAGCCCATTCAAACAACTCAAAGAATTAAAAGCACCTCGAGCTCAGTATGGCCCAAATGCTTCTTTGATGCAAATGCTGCTGGAGTACAGAATTTTAGAAGCCTTACACTATGGGAAATGGAAACAACTGGACAAAGCTTGCCTGTCAAATGAAGACTATCTGCTGTAGGAAACAAACATGAAGAAAGATGTTGGGTCACAGATCAGAGAAATCTGACCCAACAAATTCCCTTTTCTTTTCATATACTTATTGGTGAGTGACTTCATAGAAAAAGAAATCAGCAATTAAATTTTAAAATAGCAGTATATGCCCAAGTTACTTCAATGACAAGAAGGCCTGGAATATACTTATGTCTTCTGAAGGGCAGACTGAAGACTAATGTCAATTAATTCAGGGACCTGATGAATTGTTTCAGGATGCTGCAGTAACCAAAAGGATTAATTGGAGACACTCAAACTGGATACTTGAGAGGTAAAGCTATCCTACAACAATATTATTATAGTATTTAAGTCTGCTTTGAGACCATTTAGAAATAAGAGTAATATTTCTGATTTTATTTGAATATCCTCAGATATTGGACACCAGTACAGCCGGTGCCTAGCTATGACTTCTGTTTTACAGGAAAAAAAGAACATTTAAAGATATTTCTCCTGATTAATAAATCTGGAAATTGGAGATTGATATAAGATTTAAAAACCATTAATGAGAGTTAATGGGAGCTTTACATCTTGCATTGCCTTCTGTTTCTTCCATAACAAAATATACCTACAATGTTGTACTATATTTAAAAGATTCTTTTTATACCATCCTCTGGGCTGACTGAAATTGTCAAAGAATGCATTTAGTGTTTCAGCAGTTAATTTCAAATATCAAGTTAGACAATAGCATTAGAATATCTTGCCTCAGGGTATGACAAAAAGTTTTATATTATGGCAGAAATCTGTACTTAAGGCTACATAAAATCTTACATTTCAATTTCCACAGTTTTATATTATGCTTTAATGATGATGACTAGTTGTCCATATGAATGAAGTAAGTTTGTTTCTAATATATTGTCAGCTTCAACAGAATCCCGTACTTTTTGAGTTAGTATTTTCCCCAGTGAAAGTCCAAAGACAGGCATCTTTTGAATATTTTGGGATATATGCCTATTCAAAAGAAATTAAGCCTCAGAAATTGGAAATTAAAAGAGAGAGATCACAAACTTTGAATGACTTTCAAAAATTACTGTGTGATATACCGACAACCACTGTGCCTTCATGAGACCCGCCTAGTTCCTCTGCTTATTTGTCATTGTTGTGATGCTTGAACTATTCGTGGGACACCTGGCAGTGAGAGAATGATTTGTCTCTGTGGCTTTGGCTGACACTTTGAAACCTGTTCCTCATGCAGGATTGCATTTTTCTGCATAAATATAGGAAAAGGTGCCTGGTGTTATGACAACCCGTTATACCAAGCTTTCCTGGTGTCCATGAGAAACCTCTTTCATACTGTGAGAATACAGAGGAGGAACAGAGTAAGAGGTTGTCCAAATGTAGGGGTGAAATAGGAGGCAGAGTAGAGGCTGTAGTCATGTTGGAAAATAACAAAAGAAAATAATTAAATTTAAAAAAAATAACTGATTGTCATACAGGGATGGCAGATGGACATTTGATTCAAGGGCTCCTATGGTTTATGAAAACATATATTATCAACACATAAAAATTTGAATCTAAAGATATTGTAATAGTTTTTCGGTTTTTCTAGACATGGAATCTCTGTTGCTTTGCAGCTTGTCCTGGAACTAGCTCTGTATAGCAGGCCGGACTAAAACTAATGGAGACACACATGCCTCTGACTCTTGAGTCCCAAGTGCTGGGATTAAAGGTGTGCACCATCTCCACATGGTGGATATGTTACTTTTGACAAGATATCCTGCTTTTGTTCCACAGAAGATGAGAACCTGTGAATTGTTTTCACTCCAAGGTTATTTGAGGGAGCAAGAGTTCCCAGAAGACCTCTAAAAACGCTATAAAAAGTTTCCCAAAAAGCATAGGAAGCATTTTGGAGAACAGTACATGCATATTTCCAAATAATCATATATGTTGATCTTTATTTAAGGTGGGATATTATATATAGAAATGAACTGTTTACATTGGATTTGAACTTAGTTTACTGATAAACATTTAAGGTTGATTTTAGTATATGTATTTTTGCTCTTGGTTAAGGATTTGTCTTTGCTGATCATTTAAATATCATATATAGTTAAGAAGATTAATAGATAGTCATTAATAATAATCAAAATCTTAATAACATTATGTAGTTTTTATAGATATGCAGAGATATAGTTCAGGTACATAGATAGTCTTCAACATTTCACAGACCTAAAGAAAATAACATTTAATAGGTTTTAAGAACTTACAATTTTCTCAACAGTGAAACATATCTGCTTCTGGCAGCACAAATTACTTCATTTGTGGGTGCTTAAAAGGGAGAGTTATGCTTTATACCCTGAAGAGCAGAGATGGCTAACCCTGAAATCGTTAGAAGTGAGAGAAGAGTCTCTGAAGACAGAGGAGCTGATAGATTAAGAAGTATTTTTGGGACTGTGATACGATCAGTCTGAGCCTAGTAAGCTGTAGCAAAAGCCACAAATACCATAGTGAGGATCTTTAAAGTCATTCACTTCTGACTAGGAATTCTGAGAGTCAAAGATGGTGGAAAGCTAGAACAAGAGGTAAAAGGTCTGAGAGACTTAGTAATTTAAATTTCACAGAAGTTGAAGTCTCTGAAAATCTTCTGTCATAAAAGCATTACACTTCTAACATAGTCGCTGGGTTAGATCCATCTATGGTGCAGAGATCTCCTGGAGCAAGGCAAACACCCACCTTTTTTGTGCATTTTTCGTACAAGCTAGTTTCCAGAGAAGGAGTGAGCTGATGTGAAGATGTTCAGGGATTGCAAGTACTTCTGGAATAGAGCAATGAGATGATCAGGGAAATCTACTCAGACAACAAGACCTGAAATCATTAAAAAAGGCAAAATATTAAAAGCAACCTAAGCTCAGTGTGACCAATTTTCTCCTTTTACACATGCTGCTGGAGTATATTGATTTAGAAGCCATATTCCAGGGACTGGAAACAGATGGCCAAAGCTTGCCTGACAGGAAAAGGCTACCTGATGAGGAAAACTGAGTTTTCAGAACAAAGTCAGTCCACAGCTGTGAGTAATATGGCCCAAGTTGTTCTTGGAATAAATTTCTTTCTTTGGGAGAGCAGACAATGGACTTACCTTAAATAATACAGGGACCTGTTGAGTTGTTCCAGGATTCTGTTTCCACACTGATGCAGCCATCAATAAGAATATTAAAAATCCAGAATGTTTATTTTTGATTATTAAACAGCTATCCTACGAAAGTTCCAATGTAATATATCACCTTGCTTTGACATCTTTTAGAAAGAAAGGTGCCATTTCTGATCACATTCACATTTATTGAGGAATTTTAACATCATACACCTAAGGACTAGTTATGGCTGCTGCTTTTCAGGAGTAAACATGTAAATATGTTCTCTCACACATTGAAATCTGTAAAATGGAAACTGATACAAGAATTATAAAAAGTTAATGAGACCGTGCACCTAGGTTAAGCTTTAGAGACTTGACTGGATTATCTTCCAATTAAGGTATGGACCAAATGGTACCTATAAAACATTTTAGATTTAATAGATTGATTTTTACCATGCCTTTTGTTCCAAAATATTTTCAAAGATTTCATGTAGTGTTCCATTGGCCAATTAAAGGACCAAATTGGGAGACATCATTGATAAGTGTTGCCTTAGGTAATAACAGTGTAATATTATGCAATATTTGTGTAGTTCATGCAGTACAAAATATTCTAAATATTTTCAACGTTTACATTATCCATTACAGATCTTGTTTGCCCATGAAACATGAAGGAATTTGCTTGCAATTCTTGGACAGCTTCAGCAGAACCTTTCCCTTATGGGTAGTTCATTCCCCACACAAAATACAAATGCAACAACCTTTCCCAATCAGGACATATATTGTATCCTAAAGAAATTAAGACTCAGTAATTGGAAATTGGTATCCATAGTTTGAAAACTTTGAAGGGATGTCAGAAATGACTGGTAAATATTCAGTGACTGTGCCTATTTTAAAATGGTCTACTGAAAATCTTGAGCAATGCAGTGAGATAATTGGGAGAAGTGCCCCAATTATCCCAGGTTTTATATTGAAGCTGCAGGTTAAATGTTGACTCAGGTGAGCATTTTCCCTGGCTTCTTGAATACACAATTTCAAAAGTAAATAAATAAATAAATAAATAAACAAATAAATAAATAAACAAATGTGAGTTATATTGATGCTGCAGGTCAAGTGTTGACTCAGGTGAGCATTCTCCCTGGCTTCTTGAATATACAATTTTAATAAATAAATAATTCATACCTTTTGTTGTTCATATATTTTACTGATTTGATTTAGTTTATCACGTTGAGTGCCAGCTGTTCCAGGGAAAGGGTACTTGCTCGTCCCATCCATCCTGCTCACTTAGCCCCAAAATAACAAAACAGAAATTATATTAATTAAAATACTTCTTAACCCATTTGCTCTAGCCACTTATCAGCTAACTCTCATATCTTGATTTAATCCATTTCTATCCATCTGTGTATTGATACATGTCAGTGGCTTACCAGGAAAGATTCATCATGTCTGGCTCTGGTGGCTCCATGGTAGCTCTCGCCTCTGCTTTTTTTCTCCCTGGATTTAGTTCTGTTTTCCCTGACTACCTAAGTTCTTCCCTATCAAAAGGCCTAGGCAATTTTTTTATTCATTAACCAATGAAAGCAATATGTATACAGAAGGCCCTCCTACACCAATATGTATGCATTTTACATAAAAATTAATGTTATTGGGATAGGAGAGAAAGTATTTATTAAAAGATAAGTTGGACATAATGCACTAAAAAGGAGCCTAAATATTTGCAATGGCAAATATGGGTTTTTAAATTTGAGAAGGCTCAAATTGATACAGTCAGCAACAATCCTCTGCTAAGGGAAATTATTTTTCCTATGTTAACAGGTAAGTGGAGCTTGTGATAACCCTAAGCAGCAAACTCATACCCCAGTTGAAATACATGAATAACTGAGAGAAATAGGCATAGAATCATGGGAGCATCTTCACTCCATGGGAGAGAACGTTGGTTCGTGGATTAAAGTTATCCAGAAATCTAATGAGCCTTATATTGAATTCCTAGCTCAACTAAAACAAGCAATAGAAAGAACTGTAATTGGAGAAGAAGCAAGGAAATAACTTCTGAGAAGGCCAAGCATATAAATATGCCAAGATGTGTTATAATGAGCTATGCTATCAGTTCAGGAAACAGGAAATATTAATAGTTATAGGAAAGTATGAAAAGATATTCCATCTGAAAGAAAACTGCAATTGGCTGCTGAAACTATGGCCACCATTTATTATAATTTGTAAATTAAAATAAAAATTGAAAAGATTTAAAAAGCTTTGGATTTTGGAAAATCAGTTTCTTACCAAAGAAGTTCAGACAAAAGTAAAATTAGTTAAAGAACACATATAAAAGGCCTTTTTGAATAGGTTATAACCTATAATCACATGGAAAATGTCTGAAGATCTGACATTTGAAAATTTGGAAATGCTCTAAGGGATCATTGGTAGCCTTTTCCTTTGTTAAAGACGACAGTGGACATTTACATACTAATGCTAATCATCTACATGTTCAATATAAAATTCCATTTTGATAAACTAATCATACCTTTCCTTGGACAGCAGAGTAGAGGGTGCCTGAACTGGCTTTATCTTATAGCCACACTGATGAATATCTTGCATATCACCATAGAACCTCGTCTGGCAATGAATGGAGATAGAGACAGAAACCCACATTGGAGGACTTGGACTGAGATCCCAAGGTCCAAATGAGGAGCAGAAGGAGGCAGAACATGAGCAAGGAAGTCAGGACCACGAGGGGTGCACCCATCGACTGAGACTGTGGCGCTGATCTAATAGGAGCTCACCAAGGCCAGCTGGACTGGGACTGATGGAGCATGTGGTCAAACAAGACTCTCTGAATGTGGCTGAAATGAGGGCTGACTGAGAAGCCAAGGATGATGGAACTGGGTTTTGATTCTACTCCATGTACTGGCTTTGTGGGAGCCTACTTTATTTGGATGCTCACCTATCTAGACTGTGATGGAGGACTTCCCATAAGGCATGGAACTCTGACTGCTCTTTGGACTGGAAAGGGTGGGTGAAGTGGGTGGAAGGAAGGGAATTGAAATGGGAGGAGAAAAGGGGGTCGAATGTTTAAATAAAAAGAAATAAATTTCATTTTGATAAATTATTCATACTTTCAAGTCCATTACATTTTAAAACAGGTCCAGAAGGAGAGGGAGCACGAGCAAGGAACCAGGACCGCGATGGCTACACCCACACACTGAGACAATGGAAATGTTCTATCGGGAACTCACCAAGGCCAGCTAGCCTGGGTCTGAAAAACCATGGGATAAAACCGGACTTGCTGAACATAGCGGACAATGAGGACTACTGAGATCTCAAGAACAATGGCAATGGGTTTTTATCCTACTGCATGTACTGGCTTTGGGAAAGCCTAGGCAGTTTGGATGCTCACCTTACTAAACCTGGATGGAGGTGGGTGGTCCTTGGACTTCCCACAGGTCAAGGAACCCTGAATGCTCTTTGAGCTGTTGAGGGAGGGGGACTTGATCAGGGGAGGGGGAGGGAAATGGGGGGCGGTGAGGAGGCAGAAATCCTTAATAAATAAATAAAATTTTAAAAAAAGGAAGATTTTAGTACGGAATAAATTTGAAATATTTGGACGAATAATTACAACTTTACATTAATACATTTTAAATTTCTTAAATCTGCCCGGAAAAGATATTCTAGTTATAGTAGATAATTATTTTGTTCATACTCCAAATGTTGAACTAGAAAAAATTGTCATAAATAAAGAATGGCAGCCTTCATTTCTAATGGAGAAAGGGAGAGGGTATAGTATTGTTTGTTAAGGATGAGTGACAATTATGACTCCTGAAGTAGACATTCCAATATTGGCCATGGTAAAATAATACTCATGGAAGTGACCTCACCAATACTGATCTTCACCACGATCACCAACTTGCGGTTAGGTGAAATCTCTTGTGCTCTATGGTCAGATTATTGTCCAGCAGTCCAAAGACCAGTTACAGCTGAATATTATTTTCTGGCCGTTTGTCTCTTTTGTTCAGGGATCAGCTGTAAATTGTTGTGCTTATGTCTCTTGTACACCTATGTTTAAGCCTGTCTTTTGGGGAGATACTGATGTTTTAGTGTATATCACAGTAAATATCCTCTCTCCTCCTTCGAATGACTTGACTTATCTGAATAATTCTGATGGTACCTATTATAATTTTACTTATATGGGTGATAGAAAGCCAATAAGCTTTGGAAATGGTCTTTGTTTATAAGTGGGATTCCATCATTGGTTACAACCTGGAATTAAAATTTGCAGATCTCATACTCATCTTTGAAGGCTTTCATCATGGTAAATTAATCAGACCTGGTACAATTATAAAAATTCATAATGAATTATTATATCCTGTATGACCTGATTTTATATATTATGGTTTAAAATCTCAGCCACTTATTTGGAAGAATTGTTTGGGCAAATTTGGCAAAATAATTCAAAATAAATAGATCCATTGGTGCCCATATTGTCAGT
>NW_004949549.1:2606-3377 GCF_000317375.1 Microtus ochrogaster | reverse complement strand
AGTGAGGTAACCCAGACCCAAAAAGATGAACATGGGATATACTCACTCATAATTGGTTTCTAGCCATAAATAAGGGTCACAGAGTCTACAACTGGTGAACCTAAAGAAGCTAAATAAGAAGGTGAACCCTACGAAAATACACATAGTTATCCTCTTGCCTATGGGAAGTAGACAAAATTGCCAGTAAGAAAAGTGGGATCTTGGGGGTGGGGTGGATTGGGGGGAAGGGGAGATGGGGAGAGAAAAGTGAGAAGGGGAGGATGGAGGGAACTTGGGGAAACAGGATGATTGGGATTAAGGAAGGCTGGATAGGGGAGCACAGAAGCATAATTCTTAATTAAGGGAGCCACCTTTGGGCTGGCAAGAGACTTGAACCTAGAGTGGCTCCCAGGAACCCAAGGTGATGTCCCCAGTTAGTTCCTTGAAAAGCTGAGGATAGGGAACCTGAAGCGACCCTATCCTATAGCAATACTGACGAATATCTTGCATATCACCATAGAACCTTCATCTGGGGATGGATGGAGACATAAACAGAGACCCACACTGGAGCACTGGACTGATCTCCCAAGGTCCCAATGAGGAGCAAAAGGAGGGAGAAGATGAGCAAGGAAGTCAGGACCACGATGGGTGCACCCACCCACTGAGACAGTGGGGCTGATCTATTGGGAGATCACCGAGGCCAGCTGGACTATGATTGAAAAAGCATGGGATAAAACCGGACTCTCTGAACATGGCGAACAATGAGGGCTGATGAGAAGCCAAGGACAATGG
>NW_004949549.1:0-641 GCF_000317375.1 Microtus ochrogaster | reverse complement strand
GTGTGTGTGTGTGTGTGTGTGTGTGTGTGTGTGTGTGTATGTGTTTTGATATGGGCATTCTTCTAGTACATAGGCATCATTTCAAAGCTAGCAAACCTGAGAAAATCTATCTTTCCCCTTTCATCATTTCTGTAAATAATGTAAGACATTCTGATAATATTTTGAATTCATATTGTTCCTCCTAATATAGTAGAACATTCTCTGGTGTTTGCAATGAAACAATTACATAAGCAAATTTATATAGTTTAAATTCAATAATATAAGTGGACATATACATAAATACCAATAAATTACTATTTGCATGTGTTAGTATAATAAGCTGCCACAGATTTGAAATTTGCCACATGTGGTATGAAAACAGGCAAGTAATTCTCAGATCTCCTGTATTCACATCATATGTTTAATGTCCTGAGAAAAACATGATAATGTTTGTATATCAGTTTTTTTCTCATGTATATATTAGAAATAGATCCAGTAGTTAATATTTTAAATTACCAATCCATGGACAGAGCCTTTTATGAGTCTGTGAATTTTTTGAACACAGAAGCAGAATATAATATAATGGTTATTATTTGGAGTACACACTGATTTTTTTTATTTTTTTATATTTATTTTTTTAATTGAGAAAAATAATTTCTGCC
>NW_004949548.1:17336-18744 GCF_000317375.1 Microtus ochrogaster | reverse complement strand
GCTCGGGAAGAAGGCAAGACCAATTGCTCTTTCAAACCCCTTAACTGGAGACTTTCGCCTGGATTTCATCTCTGTCCTAATCCTCCAATTTTTCCAACTGTGTTATTTGGTCTGTGAGATCATTTCCTTGGCAATCAGAGGGAACCTTGGGCTTGAACCTAAATAAGGGACCATTGGAGAGTGCTGAGATGAAACCTCTTTGTTTTGAGGGCTTACCTTGGGAGAATAAATAATGTAATGGGCCTTTCAAATTAGCAGCTCCCTCTGCCCACTTTCCCTTGCCTCTTTGAAATGCATGGTGACAATACATTGATATTACTGGGGTTAATGACTGACTGATTAACAAAGGAGAGCACATTTGCAGGCAAATGAGCTGTAATAATTGTTGCAGGAACTCCTTTGAAGAAATGTTTTAAATAGGCCTGTAAGAGCTCTTGAAATGGCCTCTCGCTTTGTCCAGACAAGCCCTCCCTATTTGTTTTTTAATCTTTTTTTTTTTTGTTGTTGTTGTTCTGTATTCTGAGAATGGAGGAAAGGAACATCCCACCCTCGTTCTCCCAGGTTATCTGAAAAGTGTAGTGTGAGAGGTTGGGTATAAGGAATTTCAGGAGCTTGCTTCTGCCGTGTTTACTTTCATCTGTGGTATAGAGTTGCTCATTTTCAAAAAAAAAATGAGTTAAAAAATGAGTTTAATTCTGGAATTAAAAATCCAGAATTTTTTTAAAAAAATATTTACTAATTTGGGGTTTTTCAAGACAGGGTCTCTGTGTAGTGAAGTCTGTCCTGGTACTCACTTTGTAGATCAGGCTGGCTTTAAACTCACAGAGATCCCCTTCCTCTGCCTTCTGAATGCTGGGATTAAAGGCATGCACTACCACCGCCCAGCTAGAATAATTTTTTATAGTTTGGATTTGAAGTATACGGATGCCCCCCCCTGCTTTAAAGTACTAACCATCAGCTCAGGTAACATTAGTAGTTGATGAAACCCCTAAGATGTGGTGGCAGCTAAGACGAGGAAATGATGTCTCTGGGCACGGCCCTTAAATAAAGGCTATGATGGGACTTTCAATCCTGCCCCATTCCACTCTATTTCTCTTTTCTAACCAATCACCATGAGTTAATAGGTCCCCTTTACCCCAGACCTCCTTATAATGTATAGAGAGCAATGTAGCCAAGAGACCATGGCCAATAACAATTTTAGTTGACATCACAGGCTAAATTTAAATTTCCTCTTTTTAGGTTGATTCTCTCTGGTATTTTGCGGTAGCAATGGAGACATGACTGACACAGAGTTTCAATGTGCCTGTTTTCCAGGCTTGTTGAAAGTGTTCAGCATTTATTTTGAAAGTGGAAGTGGTGATATTAAGTAATTTCTTTGCAGATATTAAATATGGAGAGTTACAAAAAA
>NW_004949548.1:14277-15735 GCF_000317375.1 Microtus ochrogaster | reverse complement strand
ATGGTATTAGAGGCTGATCCCAATTTCCCACACTGGTTACTTGTAATAGCACCCTTTCTAAATAATGGATATTACTTATTAAAAGATTACAAACCACTGCTGTACATAAATTATCTTATACAATCCTTGCAGCAATGGAGTCTTATTATTAGAATTCTTTTTCTATGAGTGAGAAAATTGAAGATCAGCAAATTTAAAATGCTTGTCCTGGTTAAATAGCTAACAAATAGCAGGGCTGGGAAAAGATAGCGTCTTTATGACTCTGATTTCAGGTGTCTGATATGTCTGTATTTGAAGTGTTTCCATAGAGTTTAAAAGGAACAGTATTCCCAAGGAACAGACCCTGTATCTGCTGTTACGCTCATCTGGACCCCAAGAATCACAGCTCTGTGCCTATTGCTGATGTTTCACTTGGGACATTTCCCTTCTTGTCCCCACCAACCACTCATCATTGGGCATTAACTCCTCTCATGAAGCGAATTCTGGCAAAGAGATAATAGTCACTCTTGCAGTAGGTGGCTTTTCAGGCAAGTTTTTTGTAGAAGACTTTTTCTTCTCCTCTCTTAAGAGACACAGTGCTGGAGAATTCTAGGCTAGAATGGGGAAAGGGGCGTCTCCTGCAAGTTTGTTTCTAGTAATTTAATTAGAAAATTGGTACTCTCAACTTCTCATCTACCACATAAATGCTTAATTCATTCAGCGACCTTCCAAAATATGGGCATTTTGGAATATTTTTTTTCATTTTTATATTAATTAAGATAAAGGAGGAAGTACTAAATGATGACAAAGTTTTAGGAGGAAAAACAAAAATAGAAATATGGATAAGGTAGATGTCTCCGTCACTGTTACAGAAATAGCAGCTGTGCTCCTCTCTGGGTTTAGGTGTGTCTGTTTGTTTATCACTGTGTGTATCCCTGTGCGTTAACCTCCAGGTCTGGTCTACTCTCTAACTTACTTCTCTGCATCCAAAAAAGCCAGATTGAACGGTGTGTCATCTTCATCTTCATTGTACCATCTAGTCTGTGTCTCCCCTTTGTGTTTGCCTGTTGCAGCTGATTTAAGGAGTTGTGCAAGTGTGTCAGGAACGTTCAGGGAAGTTGGAAGGTTTGCTGTTCCACACATTGTTTCTGTGAGCCTCCCTCTCCCCACTGACTATCACATTCTTATCCACACAAGCAAAGTGGTTTGGTTTGGTTTTCCTTAGGAACACTGCAGAAACGATGAGTTATGTACTACAGGACAGGCAGGTTGAAAACATCCGCGGCATGGGTCTGGTTACTTCTTCAACTGCTTTTTCTAAAGAACTCTTGTCCTAAATACATAAAGGATGGCTTATATCCATTCACACAGAAGGCATGTGAATATGTAATATTTCTATGTAATAATCAGAAAAGAGAGAGAAACAGAGTGGAGAGAGAGAGAGAGAGAGAGAGAGAGAGAGAGAGAGAGAGAGAGAGA
>NW_004949548.1:10711-12387 GCF_000317375.1 Microtus ochrogaster | reverse complement strand
TGTTCATGTATACTCCCTTTTACTCCAGGAAAATCATATTCATAGCAAAGGGGGATCTTGGCATGGTTTTCTCCTTCTAAAACACATGTCCCCTGATCCTACTCTGTATGGAGCATGGGGCAACTGTCCCTAATTCTGCCATGAAACTCTTCAAATTAATCCCCCACTTATCTTCTCTGCTTGCACTCCTTAGCAACCTGGCCCAGACTCAGCACTCAGTTCCACCCTTCCGTCATCCTCTTCCACAGTCTTCTCTATTCTGTCTAGCTACATTGAGCCTTTCTTCTCTGTGCTCAAGTTTTGGGGTACGCTAGAAAGAATGTGGGACATGTCTTAATTGTCTGTCACAAATCCAAATTCTTCACGTCTTACAGCCGTCCACTCTCCTGACTCTGTCTTTGCATTGATCCGCAGTATTTTGTCATCGCTGGCTGAATGCTCCTCAGCTTGTATTTTTATGGATTCACCAGCTCTGTCTCCCCCGACTAGATAAGCTTTCTGCTTTCATCTGTCAGTACGTTGCTTTATGTTTTGGCTTCCAGTCATGTTGTACAACCTATGGTGATTGTTTACAATTTTCGTTTGTCCCCTACTCTGTGAGTATTTTTGTCACTTCCCCTAGAATATACTTGGTTATAACAATGAAACAGTTGCCTACAAGAAAAGCCTAGTCCATCTTTCATGAAGATTTTAGGCAGAGAGGAAGATATTAGAAAACGCATCATATTTATGCTTACATAATCACAATTTCCAAAACAAAAATGAACATGACAAAAGAAACTTCTAGACTCAGGGTTAAAATAGAGTTGCATAAGGAAAAGACACATGGAGGCAGTTATCTGAGGAGAAAACTAAGGAAGGGCTGGCCGGGAATTGTGTTCTACACAAGGGAAATAGAGGCATCAAAGTTCAATGACAAGACAAAAATCTGAATTTTGGGCAGAAGTTGGAGGACATAGGTCCATAGGAACATAAGCCAAGGAAAAAGATAAATGTTGATAAACTAGTCTGGAGAAGAAGGCAGCCTTACTGCAGGGTCTGCTTTCTCGTAGAAGGAAAATGTTGCCCATTTATTATCTCCCAAGGACTTTACACCATGCATACTCCCAATAGATACACGTTGAGTGAATGTCTGAATTCTGATATCTGTGTAAACTTTCCTTGTTCTTCATAGACAACTGGGGCATGAATAGGAAGTCCGTAATGATTTATTGGCAAGATCCTCAAGGGCTTAGATTTCTGACCTAGCTTCTAGACTTATAAAAATGCTGCTTGAATTATGCAGAAAAATAATGATGTAGAATGTATAAAGTCAAGGGAACGCATTCTACTTGAGGAGAATTATTGAATGTTTAGTTCCAGAAATGAATGATTTAAAAGGAGTGATTTCTTTTACTCTTATTTTCTAAAGCTGTGCCAAAGAAAATATCTCAAAAAACTATCTAAATAAATTCCCACTTCAACTCTAGTAATGACTTTTTACAGTGTCTCAAACATTCTAACATAAATCTTCAGGACTTCACTGCCTTCTACACCTGAAACTGATTCTTCAGAAATGAGAACAAAGTTTAATAAAAATTGACTAGAGGTCCTGCTTTAGTGAAGGCCAGTGATGCTTATGATGGAGTCAGAAAATTTAAGCATGGAGGTTTATCATCTCCACCTAGGTTAGTGAA
>NW_004949548.1:4049-4696 GCF_000317375.1 Microtus ochrogaster | reverse complement strand
ACTTAATCGGGGGAGGGGGAGGGAAATGGGAGGCGGTGGCGGGGAGGAGGCAGAAATCCTCAATAAATAAATAAATTAAAAAAAAAAGAAAATCCTAGTCCATCTTTCATGAAGATTTTAGGCAGAGAGGAAGATATCAGAAAACTCATCATATTTATGCTTACATAATCACAATTTCCAAAACAGAAATGAACATGACAAAAGAAACTTCTAGACTCAGGGTTAAAATCGAGTTGCATAAGGAAAAGACACATGAAGGCAGTTATCTGAGGGGAAAACTAAGGGAGGGCTGGCCGGGAATAGTGTTCTACACAAGGGAAATAGAGGCATCAAAGTTCAAAGACAAGACAAAAATCTGAATTTTGGGCAGAAGTTGGAGGACATAGGTCCATAGGAACATAAGCCAAGGAAAAAGATAAACGTTGATAAACTAGTCTGGAGAAGAAGGCAGCCTTACTGAAGGAAAATGGTGTCCATTTATTATCTCCCAAGGACTTTACACCATGCAGACTCCCAATAGATATACGTTGAGTGAATGTCTGAATTCTGATGTCTGTGTAAACTTTCCTTGTTCTTCATAGACAACTGGGGCATGAATAGGAAGTCCGTAATGATTTATTGGCAAGATCCTCAAGGGCTTAGATTTC
>NW_004949548.1:0-2044 GCF_000317375.1 Microtus ochrogaster | reverse complement strand
CTTTTTTATAATGATGGTTTTTACTTGTATAAACTTGGTGGCACACTGGTAACTGTTGCACTTTTTCACTAACTGATTATGTATAATTAGAGTAAAAATTTCAATGATCATAAAATATCCCCTTTCCTTACACAATATATTATAGAGGTTATCAAAAGAATTACTGGGATCCTCATTTGAATGCATGTATGTATTAATAGATGGATGGATAAGTGGATGGAAGGACAGACTTATTATAGAAAATTTGGCATCTACTTGCCCAAAAAGATTAAGTCTATATGAGGAAGAGTCTGTGCTCTCTTCTCTTCCTGCCTTTGTCTGACTGAATGAAGCCCAGACACATAAGACAGGGCCTTCTGGTTTCTTATATGTCAGCTCTTGATTTCTTGTAAATCCAAGTCACCTGATTTACACTTTTCATTCCTCTTGACTATGTTCTCCAATACATTTAAAGATGCAAAGGAATATGACAAGAATAACACTCAAGAACCTTTTTTCTTCCCAATGCAATAATTTACTATCTTCCTGTGAATATGGAATAGCGGTGTCTTTAAATAAAATGACCTTCCCCCCTTTCTCTTCTATCAAATGGTTATCCCACCATCAATTATATATTTTTCTTGAAGTATTTTAATTTTCAGAATCTCTCTCCAAGTACACTTAAATACTCCAGGGAGTAGGGCATAGATGTCAATGGAGAAATCTTTTTCTTTATGACATAATAATTGAATGCCTTGGCTTGGATGCAGTTGCTCAGAGACTTTCAACAAGCTTTCCTTTCCTTCTCTGTTCTAAGAGTTGTCATGTGACATCTCAAATGCCAGTTGTATTTTACCCTATGAAAATCTGACTGAGCAAAGGGACCTAAACACCAAAAAGACTTGAATCCATCCCATTCCCTGGAAGACCCTAAAAGACCTTAGCAAACACTGGAAGATCCTGAAGGACCCTGAAAGAGTCCAGAAAACCTGGGAAGACCTTGAAAGATGCTGGAAGACCTTGGGAGACTCTGGAAGAAATAGAGTCCATAACAAAGATCACCTGAAGTTTCTAATGTCACCTATTTTTAAAATTTTGGCTTTATTCTTTTATTTTTTCTCTAATAAGAACTTAGATCTTACCTTAGATAGAGTAGATTTCTTTGGCTTTTAGCAAAAGAATTTTAATGATACAACAAATAGCAGAATGCAAGGGAGACAGAAGGTGATTAGAAGCACTATCCAAGTGAATAAATGTGATTTATTCCATTCCATTGTGGTAAAATATCATAAGGACTCCTGACAGTGAGTACAATTCCATACTTTTCTAACAGCATGCAGGTGGAATCACAAAATGGTCCTGCTGTTCTCTGGGACTAATCACAGGGAAGACTTCTGGGCAATGTGCTTATTTATGTATCATTTATATTTGTTTAAATGAACTCTTTGCCCCAAGGCCTATGGGCATATGCACAAAAAATTAATAAACACAAGACTAACTTCTCACAGCAGTCTCTGGAAACATCCCTAGTTTTTGAGATTCTCTAGTGAGTGTAAATAAGAAAACAACAACAGATACCAGGGTGCCTTGAGGGCTTGAAATCCATGCAAAACAGATTTTATTAAAAAAAATAAAACTACATGTTGGCTGTTCTCTTTTACAAGTGGTAGGTATTTACTGAAAGCTATAACAAAATTTCTTAAAATGGTACACAAAGGATTCAAGCAACATAAATGATGGAAATAGTAATTTCACAGTGAACCTGAGATTGCTTAACAAAGAAAACAAGGAAGACAAAGAAAATTCACAGAAAGCTTCAGAAGAGGAGGTTCCTTCTGTTCAGAGTGTTTAATGACTGACAATATTTATCAATGCATTGACAGTAGGACTGACCTCAGATGTAAAATCTTGGTCCAGTGACTACATTGGTTCTCAACCAGTAGTCAACTCCCCCACCACCACTGTGTAGGTCTCTCAGTGGTATATGGAAATGGTTTTCAGCTGTCACAACTAGAGTTTGAGCATTATTAGCATCCAATGGGCTTAAATTAAGGTAAGGATGCTA
>NW_004949547.1:18226-18789 GCF_000317375.1 Microtus ochrogaster | reverse complement strand
GGGGGGAGGACTTTGGACTTTCCACAGGGCAGGGAACCCTGACTGCTCTCCAGACTGGAGAGGGAGGGGGAGAGGAGTGGGGGGAGGGTGGGAGGAGTGGGAGGCTGGGAGGAGGCGGATTTTTTTTTCTCAAAAAATAAATAAATAAATACATACATACATACATACATAAGAAAAAAAAAGAAGAAACGTGTATTTCTTTGTCTCTGTCCATCTGAGTTTCTTCCTCCCAGGTGAGGCTGGTCACCGCACAGGTGCTGCTGTGCTCCCCACACCAGTCCTCTTCACAACCCTGTGCGTTTTTATTGAGTTAATCATGGAAAAAAGTGAAGCATGGGCTCACTTTGGGGTTCCGGGTGTGCAACTTTTGACTTTCACTTCCGATTGCATACTCCTAAACCACTGACTTGCAATATTGTTTCCTCAATAGCAGACAACAATAAACAGGGACATAGGAGACAGTGAGTTAGGAAGTGTAGTAGGTACTGGGCACTGAATGAATGGGACAGTATATATTATGCCTCTTTGTGCGTGTGTGTCTGTGTGTGTGTGTGTGTGTGTGT
>NW_004949547.1:15995-17264 GCF_000317375.1 Microtus ochrogaster | reverse complement strand
CTTCCCTGTTACCACAAATCCTGTGTTCTTGAAGGGAAACAAGAAAATAAACACATAACCCACTATGCAGCCAGCAGGAGCAGGGCAGGAAGAGCTTCTGTTGCCAGTGACGACTGGAAGCACTTGATATGCAGCGGTGTATCCACAAACCTAACATCCCTGGCCATCCTTGGTTAACACAGATATGAGCTGAGTTTACTTTAGGAGACAGGTATATGACCTCTGGGTACTGCATTTTCCGGCTATGGAAACAGGCAGCATCAAAGGGGAGAGCACTGGGCTTCAGTAAACACCATCTGAAAGGAAGAAGGAAGACAATAGAGTAAGGACAAACACTAGTTTAACTGAAAAATTCTGTTAATGGAGATTGTAAAGCAAGGCAATCTGTAACTGGGTTTTACCTTGAGATTGTAAAAATTCCCTTATTCAGACCTAATGCTTGGAGCACCCATTATAAAAAGGTGGGTTCAGAAACCAGCCTTTGCCTCAGCCTTACAAAATCCATCTCTGGCTGTGGTCTCAGCTAGCTGATAAGCTTGTTGTGCCCCATGGAGATTTTTGATTTAATTTTTTTTCCTGGGATCTGGTTTCTGGAATAAAGTTTTCTTCATGTTTATTAGACTTTGGTGGTCTGTTCCCATCTTTGTGTGACCTACCCTGAACCCAACAGGAACAATTTCTGGTCGAATCAAGGAACAGCCAGTGAAGCTGGAGTAGGAGGACATGGGAAGTGGAGTTTCACGTCAGGTAGGGCCTTATAGTGTTTGATTGGGGGCTTCACCCCAGCCCCTTGGCATCCATTTTAAAATGTTCCATTTCAGAGCTCCCTCCCCTGGGAGTTGCCTCAGTCCAAACTCCACTTCTGAGAAAGCCTGGCAAATGGTGACCCCTCCCCATGGAGGGTCAAGACCCCTGCCACGGGCTATTTAAACTGCCCGCGGAGAATGAACACATGGTCTCCCCTCTCCCTCTCTGGTGTCATTCCAGCTCTCCTTTCCCTCTCTGTGTTTTTCCTGGGGGCGGGGAGGGCATCCCAGGAGTGCTGACACCCATTAAACCTGGGCATCTTCTAATTTGGTCTGATGCGGTTTGATTTGGATTATTGCATCAGCAGAGAGGTTTGTCACATCAGAAAATACTTAACGATAAGACTTTGGATTCTATCCAGGAGACATTAAACTCTGTTTGGACTCTGGGTGTCTCTGTCCTTGAGTAATAAACCACAACCAAACTTAATTCATAGCTACAGAAAGCTTCTGCCTGGACTTC
>NW_004949547.1:1096-12452 GCF_000317375.1 Microtus ochrogaster | reverse complement strand
TAAGGACATATCTCCAGCAAATGTAAGGACATATCTCCAGCAAATGTAAGGACATATCTCCATCAAATGTAAGGGCATATCTCCAGCAAATGTAAGGACATACCACCGCGCCCCACAACCCTGGACCTACTTCCCACACTCAAGATGTTAGAACTATTGTTACCTTGATCCTTCCTTTGACCAACAAGAACGACTCCAGGGCTTGACCTGGAGCTCACTTCCAGACACTCACTTAGCTTACCCAAGGCCTTCTGGGCTCTCAGGTAGACGACAGAGGGGTAAAGTGGACATGCTAGATACTGACATTCCCCTGTCAGTGATGTGCGAATGTCTGGACTGGCTTGCTGGGCGGCAGCTGCCAACCCCCACAGCTACTTGCTACCTCTTTATATTTAACTGGTTCATTTAGACTTTCTAGGCCTCAGAGTCTATATAGATATATATTTTAAAGCTTAGAATATTTTTATTGTTTTTATTGAGCTATATATTTGTATCCACTTCCTTCCCTTCATCTCCCCTCCCCTTCTATCCTCTTCCATGATCCCCACACTCCCAATTTACTCAAGAGATATTCTCTTTTTCTATTTCCCATGTAAATTAGATCCATGTATGGTCCTCTTTGTTGTCTAGGTTCTATGGGATTGTGAATTATAGGCTGATTTTTCTTCACTTTATGTTTAAAGGCCACTTATGAATGAGTACATATTATGTTTGTCTTTCTGGTCCTTGGTTACCTCACTCGATATGATATTTTCTAGATTCATCCATTTGCTGCAAATTTCAAGATGTCATTATTTTTTTTTCTGCTGTGAAGTACTCCATTGTGTAAATTTACCACATCTTCTTTATCCATTCTTTGGTCGAAAGGCATTTAGGTTGTTTCAAGGTTCTGGTTATCACAAATAATGCCGCTATGAACATCATTGAGAACATGTCCTTTTGGTATGACTGAGCATCCTTTAGGTATATACCCAAAAGTGGTATTGTTGGATCTTGAGATAGATTGTTTATTAATTTTCTGAGAAATCACCATAGTGATTTCCAAAATGGCTGAACCACTTTTCACTCCCACCAGCAATGGAGGAGTGTTCCCTTTGTCCCACATCCTCTCCATCATAAGCTGTCATAACTATTTTTGATCTTGGCAATAGTTTACAGGTATAAGATGAAATCTCAGAGTTGTTTTGGTTTACATTTCTCTGATGGCTAAGGATGTTGAGTATTTCCTTAAGTGTCTTATATGCATCTGTTGAGAGTTCATTGTTTAGGTCCACACCCCATTTTTTTTTGGATTATTTGTTCCTTTGATGACCAATTTCTTGAGTTCTTTGTATATTTTGGAGATCAGCACCTTTCCAATGTGGGGTTGCTGAAGATCTTTTCCCATTCTGTATGCTGCCATTTTGTCTTGTTGACGGTGTCCTTTGCTTTACAGAAGCTTCTCAGTTTCAAGAGGTTCCATAGGTGTGTGGATTGATATCCAGGTCTTCAATTCAGTTCCATTGGTCCTCCTGTCTGTTTCTATGCCAAATCCAGACTTTTTTAGTACTGTAGCTCTGTAGTAGAGTTTGAAGTCAGGGATGTATGTCTCCAGATGGTTCTTTATTATTTTGACTATCCTGGGGTTTTTTTTTGCTTTTCTATATGATATTCAATATTGTTCTTTTGAGTTCTGTGAAGAATTTTGCTGGGATTTTGATGAACATTGCATTCAATCTGTAGATTGATTTTGGTAAGATTGCCACTTTTACTATGTTAATTCCACCTACCCAAGGGCATGGGAGATCTTTTCATTTTCTAGTATCTTATTCAATTTCTTTCTTCAGAGATTTGAAGTTTTTGTCATACAGGTCTTCTACTTGTTTGGTTATAGCTACTCCAAGATATTTTATGCTATTTGTGGCTATTGTGAAGGGTGATGTGTCTCTGTTTTCTTTCTCAGTCCATTTATCACCTTATAAAGAAGGGCTACTGAGGGTTTTTTTAGTTAATCATGCACTCTGCTACATTATTGAAAATATTTATGAGCTGTAGAAGTTCAGTGGTAGAATTTTTTGGGGTCACTTCTGTAAACTATCATATCATCAGCAATAGTGAGAGTTTGACTTCTTTTCTGATTTGTATCCTCTTGACCTCCTTTTGCTGTCTTCTTGCTCTAGCTAGAACCTTAAGAACTTTACAAATTAGATATGGAGGGAGTGACAACCTTGTCTTGTTCCTGACTTCAGTGGGATCGCTTTGAGTTTCTCTCCATTTAGTTTGATGTTGGCAGTCGGCTTGCTTTATATTGTCTTTATTATATTTAGGTATGTTCCTTTTATCCTACTTTCTCCAAGTCCTTTGTCATGAAGGAATGTTGTATTTTGTTGAAGGCTTTTTAAGCATGTGTTTTCCTGTTTATTTGTTTATATGATGGAATACATTGACAGATTTTCATATGTTGAACCATCCCTGTATCTCTGGGATAAAGTTGAATTAACCATGGTGAATGATTTTTCTGATGTGTTCTTGGATTTGATTTGCCAGTATTCAATTAAGTATTTTTGCATCAATATTCATGAGTGAGATTGACCTGAAATTCTCTGATGGAGGAAGGTCATTGGTTAATTAAATAAAGAAGCTGCTTGCCCTGATAGGTTAAAACATAGGTGGGAGGAGTAAACAGAACAGAATGCTGGGAGGAAGAGGAAGTGAGCTCAGAGACGCCATGCTCCCCTCTCCAGAGGTGATAGCTCTGCTCTCTGAGGCAGACGCATGAAGCTCAGAACCAGGATGGATGTAGGCTAGAATCTTTCCTGGTAAGACTGATGCTACACAGATTATTAGAGATGGGTCGATCGGGATATCAGAATTAGCCAGTAAGGGCTAGAGCTAAAGGGCCAAGCAGTGTTTAAATGAATACAATTTGTGTGTTGTTATTTTGGGGCATAAGCTAGCAGGCGGCCCGGGATGCTGGGGACGCAGCCCCTCCGCTCCTATTTCAACAATTCTCTTTCTTAGTAATGTCTTTGTGTGGTTTGGGTATCAGGGTAATTATAGCCTCCTAAAAAGAGTTTGGCAATGTTCCTTCTGTTTCTATTGTGTGGAACAATTTGGAGAGTATTGGTATTCGCTCTTGTTTGAAAATCTTGTAGACCCAGCACTCAGGAGGCAGAAGCAGGCAGATCTCTGTGAGTTTGAGGCCAGCCTGGTCTACAAGAGCTAGTTACAGAAGGCTCCAAAACTACAGAGAAAGCTTGTCTCAAAAACAAAAAACACACAGACACACATACACAAAATAAAATCTTGCAGAATTTTGAGGTGAAACCATCTGGTTCTGGGCTTTTTTTGATTTGGAGACTTTTGATGACTGTTTCTATTTCTTTAACAGTTATAGGACTATTTAATTGACTTATCTGGTCTTGATTTCATTTTGGTAAGTGATATTTATCCATAATTTTGTCTGATTCCTTTAAGTTTTTCAATTTTGTAGGTCTTCGAAATACGATCTATTGATTTTCTGGATTTCCTCCATGTCTGTTGTTATGTCCCCCTTTTCATTTCTGATTTTGTTAATTTGGATATTCTCTCTCTGCCTTTTAGTTAGTTTTGATAATGTCTATTTTGTTGATTTTGTCTAAGAACCAACTCTTTGTCTCATTGATTCTTTGTACTGTTTTCTTTGTTTCTATTTTGTTGATCTCAGCTCTCTATTTGATTTTTTCCTGCAGTCCAGTCCTCCAGGGTGAGTTTGCTTCTTTCTGTTCTAGAGTTTTCAGGTGTTCTGTTAACTCACTAGTGAGGGATTTTTCCAGTTTCTTTGTAGGAATTTAGTGCTATGAACTTTCATCTTAACAATGCTTTCATTGTATCCCATAAATTTGAATATGTTGTGTAGTCATTTTCATTATATTTTAGGACGTCTTTAATTTCTTTCTTTATGTTTTCCTTGACACATTGATGATTTGGGTTAGCACTGTTTAATTTCCATCTGTTTGTGGGCTTTCTGGAATTACTGTTGCTGTTGAATTCTGGTTTTAAGCCATGGTGATCCGATAAGGTACATGGGGTATTCCAATGTTTTTTATCTTTGAGCTTTGCTTTGTTACCTAGAATGTGGTCATTTTCCAGAAGGTTTCATGAGGTTGTGAGAAGAAAATATATTCTTTTATGTTTGAAAAGAATATTCTATAGATGTCTGTTAAGTCCATTTGAGTCATAACATCTGTTAGTTCCCTTATCTCTCTGTTAATTTTTTGTCTGACAGACTTGTCCAGTGGTGAGAGTGGGGTGTTCAAGTCTCCCACTATTAGTGTGTGGCATTTAATGTATGATTTAAGCTTTAGTGGTGGTTCTTTTTACATTTGAGGGTGCCCCTTATATTTGGGGCATAGATGTTCAGAATTGAGATTTCCTCTTGATGGATTTTTCCTGTGACAAATATGAAATGTCTTTCTTTGTCTCTTGATTGATTTTAGTTTGAAGTCTATTTTGTTAGATATTAGGTTAGCTACATGAGCTTGTTTCTTAGGTTCATTTTTTTTAGAAAACCTTTTTCTAACCGTTTACTCTGAGGCGATGTCTGTCTTTAAGGTTGTGGTGTGTTTGAATGTAGTAGAAGGATGGAGTCTGTTTTCTTATCCAGTCTGTTAGCCTGTGTCTTTTTGTAGGTGAGTTGAGTCCATTTTTATTAAAGGATATTAATGACCAGAGATTGCTAGTTCCTGTTATTTTAGTTTTCTTGGTTGATGATGATATTGTGTGTGTTTTTTCTTTCTTTGTGATTTGTTGCTGTGAGATCATCTATTATCTATGTTTTTGTGGATGTTGCCAGGTTCCTTGGGTTGGAGTTTTCCTTCTAGTACTTTATGTAGGGCTGTGTTTGTAGCTAGTTATTGGTTAAATATTGTTCTGTCATGGAATATTTTGTTTTGTCTGTCTATGGTGGTTGAAAGCTTTGCTGTGTATAGTAGTCTGAGTTTGCATCCATGTACTTTAATGTCTGTATAACGGTTGACCACAGACGGCCTTATGGCTTTCATTGTTCCCATTGAAAGTCAAGTATAAGTCTGATAGGTCTGCATTTATATGTTACTTGGCCTTTTTCCTGTGCAGCTCTTAATATTCTTTCTTTATTCTATATGTTTAGTGTTCTGATTATTATGTGGTGAGGGAACCTTTTTGTGATCCAGTTTTTTTGGTGTTCTGTAAGCTTCTTGTATCTTTATATGCATATGTTTCTTTAGGTTGGGAAAGTTTTCTTCTATAATTTTGTTGATTTTTTTTTGTGCTTTTGAGTTGGACTTCTTCTTCCATCCTTATTATTCTTAAATGTGGTCTTTTCATGGTGTCCTATATTTCCTGGATAATTTGGGTTAAGCTTTTGTTAGATTTAATGTTTTCTTTGGCCAATGTATCTATTTCCTCTATCTTTTCTTCAACACTTGAGATTCTCTCTTCCATCTCTTGTATTCTGCTGTTTGTGCTTGCATTTGTGGTTCCTGATCATTTTCTTATATTTTCTATTTCCAGAATTCCCTCAGTTTGTGATTTCTTTATTGTCTCTATTTCGGGTTTTAAGTCTTAAATAGTTTCTTTCATCTGTTTGATTGCTTTTTCTTATTTTTTTTTTATTTTAAGGGATTTGTTGATTTCTTCTAAGATTTTGCTTGTCTTTTTCTCTATTTCTTTGAGGTAATTTTTCATTTCCTCTTTAAGGGCCTCAAACATTCTCCTGAAGTTATTTTTAGGGCATTTTCTTCTGCTTCATCTGTATTTGGCTGTTCAAGTCTTACAGTTATATGGTCTGTAGTTTTTAATTGTAGTCATGTAGTTCTTTGTGATACTGAGTGTGTTCTTACCTTGCTTACCCATCTTTTCCTCTGATTGATAGGGTTGGGCCTGTGTCTCTGGTGGTCACTCTTCCAAGTGCCAGTGGATCCAAGGCTCGGATCATTGCTCCTTGTAGTGGCCATGGTTCCCGTCACCCTAGAAGTCACTCCATGCTCCAGAGGTCACTCAGCAATCCCAGAGGTCATCTATGCCTGCTCCCATGGAGATCATGCACTTGGGCCTCCTCCCATGGAGGTTGCTCGCTTGGACCGGTTCCCTTGGAGGTAGCTTGCTCATACCTGCTCCCGTGGACATTGCATTCTTGGCCCTAAAGATTTTATTTCTAATTTTAATTATGTGTATATGGAAGGGTGGGGGGCAATGTACACATAAATCTTGTGATTTTGTCGTTAAATTCATTTATGTGGTTTATTGCATATATTGACTTGCATATGTTGAACCATCTCTGCATTTCAGGGATTAGTCCATCTTGGTAGAGGTGATAATGTTTGGATGTGTGGGCACTCTATTTGCAGGCATTTTACTGAGTAGTGTGGAGTTTGCATTTATCAGGGATCTTTTCCTCCTGTTGTTTCTTTTCCTGGTTTAGGTATTAGAGTGTAGTAGAAGGATTTTCAGAGTACTGCTTCTGTCACCAACATGACTGCCCAATCATGAGCTGAATAAGAATGATACCAAGGTGTTGGGACCCTTTGGAGCCCTGGCCTCCAGCTGTTCTCCCCCACTAGTGACCTTTTCCTGCCCTTCTGATTTGAGCTTCTGAAAGCTATGTCAGACTTGTTTGCCAGCCCTGCAAACAAGTGCTTCCTGAGCACGTGTTGCCCTGGCCTTGATGGAGGATCAGGTGATGGGATCTTCACCTGTTGGCCCACCTGACTGTGTTAGGTATAAAAATCTCCATGGTGCTGTTCTTTTACCAGCAACTAGAGAGGTGTATGCATGTTTAATCCTGACATCCTTCGCTCGGTTTTGGTTCCAGGCCGTATGTTAAGGAAAAACTACCTTTTTTTCTAAGCACGAAGCACTAAGGGACATGCTGACTAAGGGGGGGGGGGGGCTCTCAACCCTACAGAGAGATTTACATCTACAAACAACAAAGCAATGCAGAGACCAGGAGACATGGTTTTCGCCAGGGAGGAGCACACAGTTGGTTATCCAGCACCAAACGGTCAGTCCTGAGAATACATACATAAAAGTACATCCTACAGACTGAGCAGGGTGTGTTTATGTATTTAGGAACTGTATGTATGTATGTATGTATGTATGTATGTATGTATGTATGTATGTAAATGGAAAAAAGAGGTCATGAATTTGAGAGCAAGGAGGGGTATATGGAAGGGTTGAAAGGAGAAAAGGGAAGAGGGAGATGATGTAGTTATAATCTCAAAAAAAATTTTAAGTCAAACATTGACCATTTTGAAAGGTTTTTTCCTTTGCCGCTGGCAGTGTGGGGAATTCTGTGAGAGCTGTGTGACCTCAGCAGAGCTTCAGTTCACCGCAGTTGTGGTCGCTCTCACCTGTACAGGGCCTGCTCTTAGCAGGACGTCTCCCTTACCTGTACAGGGCCTGCTCTTAGCAGGACGTCTCTCTTACCTGTACAGGAGCCTGCTCATAACAAGGATGTTTCACTAATATAAAACAGCCCAGTTTTATGTAAAGAATATTTAAAATTCTATTGTTCCATGAGTATTTTTCTTTCCTTAAGCATAAAAAAAATGATTGCTGAAAGCATAATATTTCTCCTATGAAAATGAAGTCCACACCATTTTTCTCAGAGCCAGGGTATGTGTGGACTTTAGAATTTATGTATTACGCTGGGCGGTGGTGGTGCACGTCTTTAATCCCAGCACTTGGGAGGCAGGAGCAGACGGATCTCTGTGAGTTCGAGACCAGCCTGGTCTACAAGAGCTAGTTCCAGGACAGGCTCCAAAACCGCAGAGAAACCCGGTCTCAAAAAACCAAAAAAAAAAAAAAAAAAAAGAATTTATTTATTACACCCACACTTCAGACATGTTTCTCTTTTCATCTCTCCATCTTTAGTTTTTTTGTTGTTTGATTGTTTTTGTTTTGTTTTTTCAAGACAAGGTTTCTCTGGATCTTTGGAGCTTGTCCTGGAGCTAGCTCTTGTAGACCAGGTTGGCCATGAACTCATAAAGATCTGCCTTCCTCTGCCTCCCGAGTGCTAGGATTAAAGGTGTGCGCCACCACCACCTGGCCCTCCATGTATAGTTTTTGTGTGCGGTCTTTTTAGTCTCTTCATTTACAGTACACAAGATAGAAAAGGTAGTTTTTCCTTAACATACTCAGGAGGTGAGCATTAGAAATTTCTCCCACTCAATTTCTTAAAAACCCTCAAGCTGATAAATCATAAGTACAGGGTGACAACTGATAGCTGGGCTGGATGAGGAGTGTCCACTGCTTATTTACTCATAGGTAGTGGTTCTCCTTTCTTTCTATGACTAATCCTCTCAAAGTATATATATATATACTTTAAAAAACTATATATGTATATAAAATATATATATATATAAATAGAGAGATATAGTTTTTAAATTACCCAAGGATTGCTTGATTCATCTGTTTTATTGTGGACATCACAAGTTACTCACAGAAAGTTGAATGAACTTAATGAAATGATTCAATTTTTCATTGGGTATGATTCACACATGGACATTTTGATTGACATATACAAGTCAGATAACAAAGCTCAAATTTAAAATCTAAAGAGATCACTTTGCTCAAAACCCATTAACCTGTTAGTTTGTCTCTTCCAGAGGACCATAACTCTTGGCAGGGACAGCCATCTAGTCATTTCCAGATACCTTCTCTTTGGAAACAATATAAGACATCATTTAATTCCCATTCCAAAGCTCCATCTTAGCAACCACAATGGTAGGTGGAAAGAACACTAGATGTCACAGAGGAAAATCTGTGCAAATCAAGACATCTCATGCTACATGCCCAGAGTACAGAACAATATTTCTACCCTTAGTTTCCTCGTTATCAAAACAAAGATCACAGTGCTTACCTTACAGTACTTTTTTCAAAACAAAAATATGTAGGTATAAATTATAAATTCTAAAGTCTATGCAATTTATCCTCATCATTCATGTACAAGAATGGTTCAGTGATTACTCAGTGAAGATTCATCAAATATTACATAATGGAGTAAACATTTTTACTAAGTATATACTGAGGTGACAATGTTTCAGGGGTCTGGGGACAGCACCATAAATAGAGCATTGCACCATGGAGCAGGGAAGGGAGGGAGGGGACAGCAGAAGGAGCTGCTCCATTTCAGATCCAGCGTCTAGAAAACACACCCAAGTCATTCTTCTGGGAAGTGTTCCATGTTCTTCACAGCCCTAGACCCAGGGCCAGCTCAACCGCATCCCAGTCCCTTCAGATGGTCTTTCTCAACCTCAGCACCACTAATATTTAGTCTGCACAGTGTGGTATTGTGAGAGGGAGCTACTTCATGCATCACAGAATGCTTGAGGGCATCCCTGGTTCAACCTTACTCAATGCCAGCAGTGCCAATGCCCCCAGTTATGACACTAACAAAAGACTCCAAGTGAGAACTATGACCTTCAGATCATGAGAAACCCACACAGGTGCTTCCAGAAAGAATGGAATTCTTTTAGCTAGGTACCAAACTCTGAATGGCTAACCAAGCCTCCTGGAGCCCTTTGCATGTGTTGGCATATTCCTTCAGAGTTTCACCCAGAAGAGATTTTGATTGTTTTAATGCCTCCATGTGCGATGCAACAATAACATCACGTCTTTTTGGACACTGTTCTGACAGGTTGTATGACCATGGGCAAGGCACTGCAATGCTCTGAACCTAAATTTTTAAATGGAGATGATAAATTCTGTTTTGCAACCTCATTGAAAGAATTAAATGAGATAAATATAAAACATACAGCCACAGGGGTCTTGACACTCATTCCTTTGGTCCAATTAATGTAGTAGGAATCATACCGGTCACATGACTCCAGTGGATGGTGGTGCTTGCCACAAGAGCCTCACAATGTCAGTTCAATCACTAAAATGCAATTAATGGTAGAAGGAGAGAAGCAACTCCACAAAGTTGTATTCAGACTTCCACATGTAGCATGTGTACCCACTACACCCTCTCTCTCTCTCTCTCTCTCTCTCTCTCTCTCTCTCTCTCTCTCTCTCTCTCTCTCTCTCTCTCTCTCTCTCTCTCTCTCTCTCTCTCTCTCTCTCTCTCCCACACACACACACACTTTTTTAAAAAAATGAAATCTTGACAGAAGTCTCTCCCAGTTCTCTCCACCAAAATGGAGTAATACAGTTTTGTAGTGCAGTGCTTTTTAACTGTATCAGAAACTGACACACTGGCTCCCCAACTCAGGCCTCACAAGCAACCAGACTGCTAGACTGCTTAACAGATCAGAGATATTCAGCTTCCCAGGAACTATGCACATTAAAATTTGAATCCTTGAACTTGTAAGACTCAGCTCCGTAGGTCCATTGGTCCTGCTGCCTCGGGCACACTGAGGCTTGATTGAGTCTGAGGAAAATGTTTTCTGTATTTGGTGTCCTTTAGTTTCTTGTAGACATAAATGACAAGATCTGGAAATGTCTCCTGAAAATAACGAGAAGGGTCTCCGATCGTCTTCTTCACTCTGAAACGAAACACAAATAGTCAGCCCACTAGCTCCTAACTCTTCCTCCTTCTTAGAGTATGCCCTGGCAGCTGTACTTGATTCTATAGCAGGAACAATAAGGATTTTGTAATCTGATGAATTAAGATGCTTCCTTACTCTTTAATAACTCTGCAATTTAATTATTCTGAACTTGTTTGTTCATTTATTAAAAATGGTAGTAGCACTGGGGTAGGGGGATTGGATCTCACAAGACCCTATCCATAGATAAATAGGTGTTATAGGCAACTAATGGGTGCCGAGAGAGGGAGAATTAGTCCTTTCCAGGAACAAGACTGCTCTGAGAGGTTCCAATCCCAAGTGATAAGCTCTAAAGAAAAACACATATGATCAACACTCAGTGGACTCAGTATGCATCTGTACATATGTGTATATGCAGCAGCAATTAAAGATGAGGTCATGAATTTGAGAAGGAGTTGAGGGGAGCACAGGAAGAGTTGAAACGGGGAGGGAAGGGTGGAAACGATATAAATACAGTACTTATACAGAATTCTAAAAAACAAGTAAGCAAAATAGTGATACAATTTCACAATTCATTATATACAATCCCTAAATAATGAAAAAAAAAATCCTGAGGTATAAGGTGTGTGTGTGTTTTCAGATAACAGTTTTGATAACAAAAGATGATTTAACTACTGTGGGGATTGCTCAAATTTTGTAACTCTACATTTGATTTATACAGGGGCCCTGTCTTCTATTCTATTCACACAGAAAGCCACTTCTGTTCAGAACTCAGCAAAGGTAAAAAGAGAATGAGAGCCTTTTGGGCATGTCTGTAACTGATTGTAAAGCCCCAGGGACTCAGAGAGATTCCTTTTTAAAACAGAAAATAT
>NW_004949547.1:0-996 GCF_000317375.1 Microtus ochrogaster | reverse complement strand
AAGGTAAAAAGAGAATGAGAGCCTTTTGGGCATGTCTGTAACTGATTGTAAAGCCCCAGGGACTCAGAGAGATTCCTTTTTAAAACAGAAAATATCTGGTTTTCTTTTCTTTTCTTTTTTTTTTTTTTTTTTTTTTTTGTTTTTTTTTTTTTTTTTTTTTTTTTTTTTTTTTTTTTGGTTTTTCTCCTTCCTTCTTCTTCTCTATCAAGGTCTTACTATGCATTTCTGGCTGGTTTGGGACGTGCTGTGTAAGCCAGGCTGTCCTCATAAAGATTCGTCTACTTCTGCCTCCTAAGTTGTGGAATTAAAGGCATGTGCCACACACCCCCACATCAATTTGCTTTTCTTTATCAAAGTAAATGTTTTTCTTTTTAGGGTGACAGACTCAAAATTGCATTTTCTAACTGTTCTCCCTGTATGGAGGGTTCACAAGAGTGAAAGCCACACTTACCTTCTGCTGTTGTTGTCATTGATGTGTTCGCCCATATTTCGAATGAACCTTAGCAGATCGCCCACAGTGTTCTCATAAGGAAATTTGGTTTTATTATTCATGTGTTTCATAACATTTTGGTCGATCTAAAAAACAAAACATTATCCCCAAGATACTATAATTACATAAAACAAATCCTGATGGCGTGTTAATAACAGAGACCAAATACAAATTTGAATAAATGCCCTCTACCAATGAACAAGACAAATGGACAGACACAAACGAAATAACATGACATCCATGACCCACTGTGCAATACATGGCTTTGAGTCTAGTTTGAATGAGGCATTTTAAGTGGCTGATTTCTTTTGTCTGTTCTTGTCAGTTCCCAAGGAAGTGTGCCTAAGTATGCTTATTAAAACCTTCTGTGGGCTGAGCAGTGGTGGCGCACATCTTTAATCATGGCACACGCACTCCATACTAAGAACCAGCACACAGTGGCTGTCTCTGCTCCATGGGACTTGCAGACTGGCAAGGAAAATTTATATTAAATTAGCAATTATGAG
>NW_004949546.1:16581-18834 GCF_000317375.1 Microtus ochrogaster | reverse complement strand
ATAGTGAGTTTCAGGCCAGCCAGGAACACAAAGTGAGATCCTGTCACAAGAACTAAAAATAAAAAGGATGTGGGGAAGGGGTTCTATTAGCAGCCTTAGTGATAAGAAAGTTAGTACTGGGACACTACAAGCAAGCAAACCACTGCCTTTGGAACCAAAGGCTTTTGTTGTGTTTACTACACTTGAATGCTAAGGACAGGCATCATGCCAGCTGTGGTAGTGCACATCTATGATACTAGGGAAGTGAAAGTGGGAGGATTGGGATTTTAAGGCCAACCTTATCTATACAGTAAGTTTGTGGCCAGTCTTGTGTACACAGGAGCAGAGAGAGAGAGAGAAAACAATGTCAACACTGTGGGCAGCTTCCTACCTTCAGTAACATATTATTAAAGAGATGGCATTATCTGCAAGTACTGGTACATGTTTATTTTCCCAGTATTTGGGAGGTTTAAGCAAAAGTACTGAAAGTTCAAGGTTAGTCTGTGGTACATAGATAGACCATATCTCAACAAAATAGGGAGTGAGGAAAGGAGGAGAGAAGAGCAGAATGGAATGAGAATGAGAGACAAGAGAAAAGAGAATAGAGAGAAAAAATAAATGCCCTTAAGTTAAAGGGGGGTTTGAGAGCTATCTCAGTGGGAAATGATAATTGCCTCCCTGAGACCCACATTGTAGAAGGAAAGAAGCAACAACCATAAGTTGTCCTCATACACTATGCCATGTGCATCCATGCAAAATAAATGTAGTAAAATTTTTAAAGAAAATATATTTCCCAATTTTTTTTTCTCTGCCCCTTGACCAGTTAGGAGTCTCATCTATTCTAAATAGAAGCTTCACTGATTTTAGAAATTGAGTACTGAAAGATGCATTGAACAGTGGGTATAAGAATGTCATGAGAAGTAGATTTAATCTATACCCAGAAACACCAATAGACAGGCTAATGTGGAAGGGAGAAATTCACAAGGCCTCAGTCTTACACAAAGAACTACAGGCAAGTAAGAAATACTAAGAGTGGAAAAAATCTTCTTTCTCAGAGAATATATTAACCAAAAGTCCCACCATGAATTTGAGAGAAGGAAACACGAGAGAGGGGGTAAAGATTTCCCTTGTAATCTGAAATTAATAATAATAATAATAAATTTGTAAATAATGAAAAAACCCATGTCCATTTAGCATAATAATAGTAGTAGTGTCTTTCCTAAGATCTACAAGTCTCTAACCACAGGTTATTAGACCCAATAATGATGCCACTATGAGTTACATCATGTAGAGCAGGCCTTAAATGCAATCAGGAATTATTGCTTATCTTTATAATATTCATGCCACTATTGTGTCAGTGGATTAATTAACACAGAGATGAGGTTTCCTTGTTTGCATTAATGGCTGTGGGTAGCATTATTACTCAGGACTTAGGTCCTGGGCTGGATAAAAAGGAAAACGTTACTTCCAATATCCAGAAGGATAACTATATGTTTTTCTTTGGGTTCACCTTCTTATTTAGTTTCTCTAGGATCCCAGATTATAGGCTCAATGTCCTTTATTTATGGCTAGAATCCACTTATGAGTGAGTAGATGCCATATTCATCTTTTTGGGTCTGGGTTATCTCACTCAGGATAGTGTTTTCTATTTCCATCCATTTGCATGCAAAATTCAAGATGTCATTGTTTTTTACCGCTAAGTAGTACTCTAATGCATATATATTCCACACTTTCTTTATCCATTCTTCCATTGAGGGGTATCTAGGTTGTTTCCAGGTTCTGGCAATTACAAATAATGCTGCTATGAACATAGTTGAACAAATGCTTTTGTAGTATGATAGAGCATCTCTTAGGTATATTCCCAAGAGTGGTATTGCTGGATCCTGGGGTAGGTTGATCCCAAATTTTCCTGAGAAACCACCACACTGATTTCCAAAGTGGTTACACAAGTTTGCATTGCCACCTGTAAAAGGAGCTGCGGGCCACTTCGCGCTGCCCAGCTCCTGGGCACTGGCTAGCTTTACCCAAAATAATTACATGGAAACTGTATTCATTTAAGCACTGCTTGGCCCGTTAGCTCTAGCCTCTTATTGGCTAACTCTCACATCTTGATTTAACCCATATATAGTAATCTGTGTATCACTACAAGGTGGTGGCTTACCGGGAAGATTCTAACCTGCATCCATCTCGAAGAGGAGAGCTATGGCATCTGTCTCATTGCCTTCTTCCAAGCATTCTGTTCTGTCTACTCCACCCACCTATGTTCTGACCTAT
>NW_004949546.1:13698-14756 GCF_000317375.1 Microtus ochrogaster | reverse complement strand
TGGGGCTGATCAAATGGGAGCTCACCAAGGCCAACTGGACTGGGACTGATGGAGCATGTGATCAAACCGGACTCTCTGAACGTGCCTGACAATGAGTGCTGACTGAGAAGCCAAGGACAATGGCACTGGGTTTTGACTCTACTGCATGGACGGGCTTTGTGGGAGCCTAGCCTGTTTGGATGCTCACCTTCCAAGACCTGGATGGAAGGGGCAGGACCTTGGACTTCCCACAGAGCAGGGAACCCTGACTGCTCTTTGGACTGGAGAAGGAGGGGAAGTAGGGGGAGGAGGAGGGATATGGGAGGAAGAGAGGAGGTGGAAATTTTAATAAAAAGAAAGAAAAGAAAAAAAGTTAGTGGAGCACTAACCATGCTTACATTGATTCATTTCTGTCTTCTTTCAATTGTGGATGTCAATTTCCCACCTTAACTTCCCACAGTGATAGACTGTAGCCTGGAATTTTGAGCTAAAATAAGCCTTTTCTCCCCTAAGTTGCTTTTGTTAGAGTATCTTATTATAGCAGAAGAAATAAAACTAGGACATTTTGAAGAGATGAGGAGAGAGGGTCTTTATGAATCTGGTTAATTGCATGAACATTCTGAGTCTTATAGGTTATGTTTACTTCATGAGTTTTATCAGCCTTACTCCTCCCTCCAGAAAAAAAATGGTTTCAATTTAGAGAAAATGTCTACAGAACAATGAAAAACACAGATACAATTTAAGATATGGGATGGGGACTGGAGGAATAAATACAGATTGTCTACTTACAGGCTTGTGTGTTGAATGCTTGGTCCCCAGATGGTCCAACAGAGGCTAAAGGCATTGGATTCCCTGGAACTAGAGCTATAGGCAGCAGTCAGTCACTTGACAAGAGTGTTAGGAATGAAACTTGAGTCCCCACTGAGAACTCAAGAACAATGGCAATGGGTTTTTGATCCTACTGCACGTGCTGGCTTTGGGGGGGCCTGGGCAGTTTGGATGCTCAACTTACTAAACCTGGATGGAGGTGGGCGGTCCTTGGACTTCCCACAGGTCAGGGAACCCTGATGGCTCTTCAA
>NW_004949546.1:11458-13418 GCF_000317375.1 Microtus ochrogaster | reverse complement strand
ATAACAGTTTTGAAGGAACTGCCAAAGGAGGCAGGTAAACAATGTAATGGCCTTATTATTACACTAAGATAATACTGTGTACAAAGATGAAGTAACGCCTAGGAGGAAGGACTCCATTCCACTGAGGGAAAGTGCAAACAGCAGTGATAGAGAACAGAGAAAGGACACTGGAACAGAAGAGATGGAGCACCAGAGGAAGAGTGTACTGATCATGCATTGAATATGGGTACCACTGTAACAGGCTCTCAGAACATAAGCAAAACAACTATGTTAGATGTACCAAGGCACCATCCTAACTTAAGAGTCCACTATATAGATCCATACACCTGCCAAAATGAGAGCAAAGACCTAAATCAATATAGTTCATAGCTCTGGGAAAGTCTCTAAATGTACTAACCTTGCCTCTTTGCTTTTGTAGTTCTGTTTATTGGTAACTGTTTTTGATAATTGAAGAATATGTCAACCCGGGTATGGTTTTTATACATAAAAAGGCAAGAACAATAAGGTTTGTAGCTATACATTTTGGGATACATGAATCCCTGCGTAGTCTGCCAGGCAGTAAAGAAAGACTGTGTGTCGGCTTTAAGAGGCGTGTGTTCTCTGAAGGAGTTACCTCGTAACACCATTGTCATTTGAGGATAAACCACCCCGAACTTTTTGTTTACTTGTGCTGAGATTTCTCTTTCCAAACAATGCCCCCCACACACACACACACCTTCCAGGGCTCCACTGAGCTCACTGTCTTTCTCTGATAGAAAGAAAAACAGGCACCATATTTCATTGGGAGCATTGCTTGTCTCCTCTGCGTGGCGAAGAAGGAGGGGAGGGGCACTATCCACAAACAAGCAGGATTCTATGATGTTTGCTGGTGCGGATGGGGGGGGTGGTAGGCCCTGAGAGGATTGCTCAGCCTCTGCAGTCAGAAGCCTAAGAATCAGGTCCTGTGCAGCGCCATAGAAGTAACTCTGAGCAAGGGCTCAGGGTTGATGACACAGCTTGGGGGAGGGGAAGCTGTAGGGCTGAGACTGCAGTAGGAGTGTCGGCTGAGTGGATTGGCATGATCCGCTTGGACAGAAATTGCTGGTGCAAGGGTTCTTTGGCAACCAAGCCTAAAGGTGATGTTTTATGTGTAACCTGGGGCTTCTTACTGTGGGTTTTTGCTGCAGGGGCTGCTATAGGATCACTGGGGTTTGAGGTCTGGGCATAAAAAGGTGGAATTTAAAATAAACTTATGGTAAAATGCAGATAAACACAACATCATCATTTTGATAGATTTAGAAACTGTGGTGTGTACAATCTGATATTCATTTATTGTGGTTATATTTTGTTTGTGATTTAACAAATGAAGCTTGCCTGAAGAACAGAGTGTGGAGCTAGCCACACTAGTTAGCCATAGAGGCCATGCAGTGGCGGCATACACCTTTAATCCCAGTGTTCAGGAGGCAAAAGCAGGAAGATCTCTGTGAGTTCAAGGCCACCCTGGGCTACACAAGATTGATCCAGTTTAAAAGAGAAATAAATAGATCCAGGGAATGGTGGCTCACATCTTAAATCCCAGCACTTGAAAGGCACACATGATTAATCCCAGCACTAGGGAAGTGAAGAAAGAAAGGGATACGACTGGGCAAAGAGAGGAATATAAGGCAGGAGGAGACCGGAGCTCAGCCCATGCAGTCTGAGGATTCATGGAGACAGGACCTACCTACTTTAGTCTGAGAATTTGGAAGAGGTAAAAGTCTCACTAGTGACTGGTTCCTTTACTTCTCTGATCTTTCAACATTTAACCCTGAATCTGACTCTGGGTTTTTATTATTAAGACCAATTAGAATTTGTGCTACAATTCACAACAAAGCATTCATTCACAGGGTAAAAGGTAAAGGGCTTTTGGGTATATTAATCAGGGATCTCTAAAGGAACAGAACTGATTGTGTGTGTGTGTGTGTGTGTGTGTGTGTGTGTG
>NW_004949546.1:6218-10732 GCF_000317375.1 Microtus ochrogaster | reverse complement strand
AAAAAAAAAAAAAAAACAAATATATAAATTGGGTAGAGCAACATGTACCTGACTCACAGCTCTGAGAAAACAGAGATGGGGAATCTCTGGGCCCTGCCAGACATCCAGTCTAGCTATATAGGCAAGCTCCAGGTTTAGGGAGCTTCCCTGTCTCGATTATAAAGATGACTCACTCACAACCAGGCCTAAAAACTTGAGTTTAATTTCCAGAACCCATATGGAGGAAAGATAAAACTAATTCCTCAAAATGTCCTCTGACTTCCAAATACCCTTACATACACACACACACACACACACACACACACACACACACACACGCACGCACGCATGCACGCATGCACGCACGCACTCACGCACGCACACACCATGAAAACAATGAATAAAAGTTGTGGCACAAATAATAAAACCCCAGAGACAGATATTGGGGTTCAAGCTGAAGACAGAAAAGCAAAGCAGACAGCCATTAGAGAGCTCTTACCTCTACAAAATCTTCAGACTAAAAAGAGAGTGAATTCTTGTCTCATTCCAACTTATATTCCTCCCTAGTGCTGGAATTAAAGTTGTACATCTCCTCCGTCTCTATGGCTAACTAGTGTGGCTGCTGGGATTAAAAGGTGTGTGCCATCACTTTTGGCTTGTATGGCTGACTAGTGCAACTAGCTTTGCACTCTGATCTTCAGGCAAGCTTTAGTTATTAAAACACAAATAAAATATCATGATATTTCCCTTTCTATATAAAATAAAAAATAAGGCTATAACTAATATAAGAAAAACTATAATCAATAAGTACAATAACTATATACAATATATAAAGGCAATAAATATATCAGCAATGTCTAGTCCATGTGTATTTGACAAATTCAAAGAAAATACTTCATTATCTGTCTTATCTTGGTGAGTCCAAATTCTTGTTCCTAATTTACTTTCTCTTATAACTTTCATTACCATCCAAAACTATCTTTTACTCTCTCAACCTTATACACATTACACTTCTTTAGCAAATTTCTTTTCTAAGTCTTGTAAACAAGAAAAACAGTAACTATAACTATCCAGTCTTCAACTACCTCAGAGACAGGTGAGAAATAATATTAACTAAGTAGGAAGTGCAAACAAGAGACTTACAAAAAATGTAAGAAATGACAGAAAGAGCTGGCTGCCTGGACAGTCACCCAGGGTTCCTCTGCAATGTTGTGGCATCCATCTTTGGCCTAAAGGTCTAGGATATTTAACAGACTTTTCTGTGAAGCAGTATTTTTTAAGGACTGTTCCACCTTGTCTTGACAAATTTTGGCAATCACTCTTTTTTGTCTCCTTCTTGTCCAATTATGACAGCATACTACCAGCAGTTGAGGCAAAGGCATTTCTTTTCCAGTGGTTTACATTTGCCACAAAGAAAGTAAACTTCATGTGTAGTTACTTCAATGTGCACCACCTTTTCTAAAATAGATGGGTGCTGCCAGGAGCAGACATGTCTCATTGTCATAAAAAAAAAGAACCTATGCTATTAAAACATCTTAAATGCCATATTCTGCAGATCTCTGAAGTGAATAGAAATGACATGTCAATCTAAAATATATCCCTGTTTGACATTGAAAACATACCTAATATGACTACAAGTTTAATTGTAATAGGTGACAAATTGCTAACCTGCATTTCATTATTATTCTAAAAAGTTGGTAATAGTAACTTCCTTTTTAATTTATTTTTTAAAAACTACCTTTTTTCATTTTATATGTCAATCCTAGTTCCCACTCACTCCCTTCTTCATGCTCCCTCCATCATCTATTCAATACCACTCCCATCCTCTCCTCAGAGAGGTTAAGGCTTCCCATGGGAATCAACAATATCTAACACATTGCTTTGAAGCAGGACCAAGACCCTACCCACTATATCTAGACTGAGCAAGATATCCCTTCAAAGAGAATGGGTTCCAAAAAGCCAGTACAAACGGTAGGGATAGATCCTGTTTTCACTGCCAGTTAGCCGCACAGTCTGCCCCAGTCAACCAAATTCAGAGAACCTACTTGATCCTATGTTGGTTCCACTGCTGTCAGGCCAGAGTTAGTGGGCTCCCATTAGCTCAGGCAAGCTGTTTCAGTGGGTATCCCCTTCATGATATCCACTTTTGCTCATTTTATTGCTCCTCCCTCTCTTCAATAGGATTTTGGGAGCTCAGCCCAGTGCTCCACTGTGGGTCTCTGCCTCTGTTTCCATCAGTTGCTGGATGAAGGTTCTATGGTGACATTTAAGATAGTCATCAATCTGAATACAGGGCAAGGCCAGTTTGGGTATCCTCTCCTCTATTGCTTAGGGTCTTAGCTGGGGTCATCCTTGTGAATTCCTGGGAATTTCCTTACTGACAAATTTCTTGGTAGACCCATGTTGGCTCCCTCAACCAAGATATCTCTTTCCTTGGTCTCCCTCTCTGTTCTTTCCCCATCTTGATGACCCTGTTTCCTCAACTACCCCTCCCTTCTCCCCTTCTCCTCTCCTCCTCCCCCTTTGCTCTCTCAGCAATGGAGGCATGTTCCTCTGACTCCACATCCTCTCCAGCAAAAGTTATCATTGCTGTGTCTGATCTTAGCCATTCTGATTGGTATAAGATGAAATCTCAGAGTCATTTTGATTTGCATTTCCCTGATGGCTAAGAATGTTGAACATTTCCTTAAGTGTCTTTCAGCCATTTGAGATTCTTCCGTTGAGAATTTTCTGTTTAGTTCTGTACCCAACTTTTTAACTGGATTATTTAGAATTTTGATGTCTAATTTCTTAGATAAAAAGGTCTTTATATATTTTGGAGATCAGTCCTCTGTCTGATGTGGGGTTGCTAAAGATTTTTTCCCATTCAGTAGGCTTCTTTTTGTCTTATTTACTGTGTCCTTTGCTTTACAGAAGCCTCTCTGTTTCAGAACGTCCCATTTTTTATTGTTACTCTCAGTGTCTTACATTTAGGAAGTTGTCTCCTGTTCCCATGCATTGAAGACTACTTCCCACTTTCTCATCTATCACATTCAAAGTGGTCGGTGTTATCCTGAGGGCATTAGTCCATTTGGAATTGAGTTTTGTGCATGGGGGTAGATATGGATCTATTTGCATTTTTCTACATGCTGATATTCAGTTACACCATCACCATTTGTTGAAGATGTTTTCTTTTTTCTATTGTATAATTTTAGCTTCTTTACCAAAAATCAGGTGTTCACAGGTGAGGGAATTAATATTGAAGTCTTCGATTCAACTCCATTGATCAACCTGTCTATTTTTATGCCAATACCAAGCTGTTTTCCATGACTGTACACTGAATAGACATGGAGAGAGTGAACAGCCTTGTCTGATTTTAGTGGAATAACTTTGAATTTCTCTCCATTTAATTTGATGTTGGCTATTGGCTTGCTGTATATTGCTTTTATTACGTTAAGATAAATTCCTGGTATCCCTGATCTCTTCAAGACATTTATCATGAAGAGGTATAGAACTTTGTTGAATGCTTCCTCAGAATCTAATGGAATGGTTGTATCATTTTTTCTCTCAGTTTATATGGTGGATTACATGGACAGATTTTCATATGTTGAACCATCCTTGTATCACTGGGATAAAGCCAACTTGATCATGATGGATGAATTTTTAATGTGTCCTTAGATTCAGTTTGCCTGTATTTTATTGAGTATTTTTGCATCAATGTTCATGATGGAGACTGATTTGTAATTCTCTTTCTTGGTTGAGTTTTTGCATGGTTTTCATATCAGGGTAACTGTATCCTCATAAAACAAGTTTGGCAATGTTCCTTCTGTTTTATTATGTAGAGCAATTTGAGGAGTATAGGTATTAACATTTCTTTAAGTTCTGGTAGAATTCTGCACTGAAACAATCTGACTCTAGGTTTTTTTTGGGGGGGGGAGTAGGCTTTTGATGACTACTTCTATTTCCTTGTAGGTTATGGATCTATTTAAATTTTTCACCTGGTCTTGATTTAATTTTACTATGTAGCAACTATCCAGAAAATTGTCTATTTCTTTTACATTTTCCAATTTCATGGAGTATGGTTTTTGTAGTATGACCTAATGACTCTCTGGATTTCCTCAGTGTCTGTAGTGATGTCCCCTTTTTCATCTCTGAATTTGTTAATTTGGATGTTCTCTCTATGCCTTTTGATTAGTTTGGATAAGGGTTTGTTTATCTTGTTGATTTTCTCAAAGATCCAACTCTTTGTTTCACTGACTCTCTGTATTGTTTCCTTGTTTCTATTTTGTCAATTTCAGCCCTCAATTTGTTTATTTTCTGTCATCTACTCCTTCTGGGTCAGTCTGCTTCTTTTTGTTCTAGAGCTTTTAGCTGTGTTGCTAAGTCACTGATGTGAACTTTCTCCACTTTCTTTATGTAGACAGCTAGTGTTATGAGCTTTCCTCTTAGCACTACTTTCATAGTGTACCACAGGTTTGGGTACCTTGTGTTTTCATTTTCACTAGATTCCAGGAAGTCTTATATTTCTTTCTTTATTTCTTCCTTGACCCAGGGTG
>NW_004949546.1:0-1192 GCF_000317375.1 Microtus ochrogaster | reverse complement strand
CACAACGTTGGAGCGCCAAGTGAAGGCGGATCGAATTAATACAGGCCAATTGGTATAAGATAACGCCACTTTAATATAAAACACACTCACGTAACCGAAGTTCCCGCGATGCCCAGAAACAGGAAACAGGAAGAAGGGGTTACCAGCGTCTGTGCACCCCAATTTATAAACATTTGCCCGAGGCCGTCCTGCCCCCAAAGGGCGGGCTCTCTCTACAGTTTTGTTATTGAGTATGTGGTCAATTTTAGAGAAGGTTCCATGAGGTGCTAAGAAGATGGTATAGTCTTTTGTGTTTGGGTGAATTGTTCTATAGAAGTCTATTAAGTTCATATGAGTCATTACATCTGTTAGTTCCCTTAATTCTCTGTTAAGTTTCTGTCTGGTTTACCTGTCCATGGTGAGAGTGGGGTGTTGAAGTCTCCTACTACTGGTGTGTAAGATTTGATGTAGGATTTTAAGTTTTAGTAATATTTCTTTTACATGTGTGGTTGCTCTTGTATTTGGGGCATTGATGTTCAAAATTGAGACTTAATCTTGATGGATTGTCCCTATTATGAGTATATAGTGTCCTTCTCAATCTCTTCTGATAGATTTTAGTTTGAAGTCTATTTTCTTAGATATTAGCATAGCTGTACCCACTTGTTTCTAAGGTCCATTTGATTGGAAAATCTTTTCCCAACTGAGGTAATGTCTGTCTTTGAAGTTAAGGTGCATTTCTTGTAAAAAGCAGAAGCACGGATCCTATTTTTATACCCATTCTGCTAGCCTCTGTCTTTTTATAGGTGAATTGAATTCAATGATATTAAGAGGTATTAATGACCAGTGATGGTTAATTCCTCTTATGTTTTGGTGGTAATGTTTGTGTGTTTCCCTTGTTTGGAGTTTTGCTGGGGGGAGGTTTACTGTTGCCTGTGTTTTTGTGGTTGTAGTTAGTTTCCTTGGATTGGAGTACTGTCTGCGGGGCTGGTTTTATAAGTAGGTATTGTTTAAATCTGGTTTTGTCATGGAATATCTTGTTTCCTTCATTGATGGTAACTGAAAGCTTTGCTGGGTATATTTGTCTGGGCTTGCATCTGTGGTTTCTTACTATCTGCAGCACATCTGTCCAGGACCTTCTGACTTTCAGGATTTCCATTGGTAAGTCGTGTGTAATTCTGTTTTCTTTCCTTCCTTCTTTCTTTTCTCTTTTTTT
>NW_004949545.1:18214-18842 GCF_000317375.1 Microtus ochrogaster | reverse complement strand
CATTCCATTGGTGCTGTGACTTGGAAGGCTCTCCCACCCCAAGTCCCTCTCCTGGGGTCAGAATTCTGAACTGGGAATTTTTTCACAACAACCAAATGTTCCATATGCCTGAGCAAGATTTCTATAGGGTGATTTCTACTCACACCACCGGCTTCAATTGCTGAGTTTCCCTCATTCTGGTCAGCTTAACTGTTTCAACCAATGAGCTCCTGGCTATCTTCTGGTGCTCCTAGAAACAGGGGACTGCCCCCAATCACAGTCTTCAAGGCTAAGGTTGTACCCTTCACTGAGATTCATCTCCGAATTGCTTCCCTTAGCCAAAATTGTGTTTAGACTGGCCCAGGGATGATCCACCTTTGACAGGGGGGCTCATGGTCCTTCAGATTCTTCTTTCTCTTTTTTCCTTTTCTTTTTTCCCCCTTGCTGTGAAAGGCCACTCAGAATGGCCTCTGGTTTCTCTGGGTTCCAACTTGTCCCCACCTGATCCAGTCAGGCTTTAGCATTCCACTCATGGCCAGGGCATGCCCTCCCATGGGTCTTGTGAAGGTCATGCTGCTTTACACCCTGCCCACAGCTGAGAAACATCTCACTGTGTGCCTTGTAGTGTTGCCATTTTTGTGGGTTTTCA
>NW_004949545.1:15673-16269 GCF_000317375.1 Microtus ochrogaster | reverse complement strand
CCTAAATCTTGCCCCCATGATGCCTCTAACCGTTCCACTTTCAGGTCTCTCCCGTTCCCCGCCGCATAAACATTCCTCTAGATCCAGGTCTCTTTCTCCAAAAAGTTCCCATTCTCACTGGAGTTCGGGGTCCTCATCCAGCCTTTCTGATACGCCCCCAAATTCCTCCCGTACCAGGTGGCGCAAACAATTAACAGTCTCTTTCCGTCACAGACACCCGGAAGCGTCCTCGGATTCCTCCCTGTCTTCCCCTCCCCCAAACCCGCCCCCTCGGTCCTCCAGAGCACCTTTAAGCTCCACCCCCATCCGCCATCTTGCCCCAAAATTCACCCCTCCCCTAACGCGCTCGCGGGCCACAGCGAGCACGTCGTGGGCCACAGCGGAGGCTGCCGTTAGTCAAATTAAGCCAGCCACAGTTCTGCCCTTGCGAGAGGTGGCTGCTACTGAGGGTCTAATGAAGGTCCATGTACCGTTTGCCCTATCAGAACTGTCTCAAGTCTTTAAGTTGTTGGGGTCATACATGGCCGACCCCACCAATTTCACGAGAGAGTTTCAATTTTTAACCCAATCCTATGATTTGACATATCACGATGTGT
>NW_004949545.1:8936-10461 GCF_000317375.1 Microtus ochrogaster | reverse complement strand
TGTCTGTGTTTGTTCCGCTGTGTGTGTCTGTCCTGTGCCCTGTGTTCAAGAAGAACACCCCTGTATTTATTATTTTTTTTAAGAAGAACAATTGAGCTTTAAATTTCTGCAGCTCAAAAATTGTGGCTTTTCAATACAACATGTGACTGCTGCCATTTTGACCGAGGCCAGGCTACCTTACTACCAACTTAACTGAGGTCAGGTGACTTGACTGCCATGTTAACAGAATAGCTTTTCCATACATGTGACTGCTGCCATTTTGACTATAGTCAGGTGACCTTACCACCATCTTATCTGAGGTCATGAGACCTTATCACCATCTTAACTGAGGTCAGATGACTTCACCGCCATGCCATCTTAACTGAGTGACTTTTCCATACAACGTGTAACTGCTGCTATTTTGATTGAGGTCAGGTGTCTTTGCCACCATCTTGGCTGAGAGCCAGGTCAGGTGACCAAGCCCTGACATTTTTACTGACCATCCTTACCCTGCCTGTTCCCCCAGTTTACTTCTGTTTTTGTCTCTAAATTTTTCTTGTTAACTCTGTTGCATGTGTGTTTTGTGCAGTAGAATGCCTTTGGTAGGACTCACCAAGAGCATCCATTTCACCCAATTCCTATTCTCTCTCTCTCTCTCTCTCTCTCTCTCTCTCTCTCTCCATGTGTGTGTGTAACTTAAATGTGCCTATGTTTACTGTTAAATGTTATAATTGTCTGTTCATTGCATTTCATTTCAGACTATAATACAATAAATCTCATGTTTTAAATTGGTATGTACTTTTAAGTCTCTTACAAAAATACATTATATTTAATCCAACCCTTATTTAAAATATATTAAGATGTTCCCTACTATTGTCAGTTCTGCCATTAACCTTCTCCTTCTATTGCAAGTTTTTCTTCTTTCTGTCTTTTTATGATTGTAAATCTTACCTGTTAAGTTGAGAGCCAGTACAGTCAAGCTCAGACCCAACTCTCCAGGCAGATTCTATACAGTAGTTACTGTCAGATCCCATAGGCGCCAACATAGAAACTATCTTTCCCTACTGGACCAGTTCCAAGGCATGAGAAATAACCAGACACAGTTAACACAGTCATCATGGAAGGGCATTTCAGGCTTCCTCCATCCTGAAGATCTACCCAAGTTTATTATACAAAACACCTTTTAACCAACCCCCAGGTAAACCAACGTGGAAGCTCATTAATATTCTCTTTCTGGGTGACATGGGGCTAGGGAAACACCTGCAACTTAGTCACCAGCTTTGGCAAACACCTCTCCCCAGGCAATCTACATTTTTAACAAAGGAGAAAGGAGCAATACTTTCTGGCCTTTGTTAGGCAGCTGTCTTACTTGTTTGGCAGGGTTGCATCTGCTTAGTGGCCAGTGCACCTGTCTGTAAATTATTTTATATGAAATATGGGCCCACAAGTTACACCTGATAAATAGCCCTCCACTGCTCAGAAATCAGAGGAATATGACATTTAAATATTTAATTATTAAAAAAAGTTTCATAAAAAAAGACAGTAT
>NW_004949545.1:8120-8836 GCF_000317375.1 Microtus ochrogaster | reverse complement strand
GGGAGAAGTCTCCCCCATCTATACCTGCAAAAGGCATTATTAACCAATATTTTAAAATTTCAAAAATCAGATGAACAAAATAGATTCCAGAAATACTGGGGATCCCTACCAAAAAGGCTCTGCCTAAAGGCTAGATGGAAGGATCCTCTAACCAATGTAGGGGCCCACATCTCTTTTTGACACTGTAATGATGTTCTGTCTCTTTAAGAGACAAGCCATGCCCACCCCCTCCCCCATCCACTGAGGCAGGCAGATCTTTCTTCCTACTTCCAGCCTGACTCTCTTCCTTTTCTGTCTCCCTCTCAGAGAAGCAGCTTCCCTCTCTTCCTCTCTCCCTCTCTCCCTCTCTCTCCTACTCTCACTCTTCCTCTCTCTCTGCCTGTCCTCTTCTCCTTTCCCCCTCCATAACCCACTAAATAAATATCCAACCTTACTCTGCATTGTGTGCCTGTCAAGGTCTCTGTCTCTCACCCTCTGGTGTGTGTCTCCCTGTCTGAGAACAGCCACCTTCAGAGACCTGCGGCATGGTCTCATGTGCCATCCCTGCCTGGGACTGGCTACATGCTGCCCCCCCCCTGCCTGCCACAACATGGCCTGCTGCCTGCTGCTACTTGGGGACTGGCAGCGTTTCTGCTGCTGTAGCTACTCAGGGATCCTGCAGCATTTTTATTAATCCATTCCATTGGTGCTGTGACTTGGAAGGCTCTCCCACCCCA
>NW_004949545.1:0-890 GCF_000317375.1 Microtus ochrogaster | reverse complement strand
GTCAGTTTAAAAGGACATCTTCATCAAACAAATTTCAGTAAATTACAAATACAAGTTATTAAGGTGTGTACCTGTAAGTTATAAAGGTGTGAGGATAAATACAAGTTATCAAATTTCTTTCTCATGCTGCCTTCCATAGTCTTAAAAATACTTTTCATTTTGCAAAACTATCTGTCACAGTCATTCTGACATAAAATATGCTAGTTTATACAATGTATATGTTTAAAACTTTTTGTCTTCATAAACCCAAAGAATTCTTGTGACTTCCAGGGAGCCAAAATGAAGGAGCCAACTAAAACAGGTCAGATACACCCCTCTCAATTCCCTGGTCCTAAATTTTTTTCCTTAACTTTGTCCTCTGTTCTGCCAATACCTTAAACAGGTGTAAGAGACACCAGACATTTCCATACCACAAACACCAAACAGGAGCAAAGAGACCAGCTACCCTAGCATGTGACCAGCACCCAGCCTTCTCAGGTTTCCCCCAACGATGATGCCCACAAAAAAGCAGGAAGCAGTTTTGAGAATTCACTGCCCCAATTCCTTTAACCTGTGCTGCCTAACCTCCTGTTTTTTTTATTATAAAAAAGAGATGAAAATGTAATGATTTGTTCTGTCTTTCTAAGAGATAAGCCAAGTCCACTCCCCCATCTTCCTTCCTGTTTGCAGCCTGATTCTCTTCCTTTTCCATCTCCCTCTGGAAGAGGCAGCTTCTACCTCTCCCGACTTCTCCCCTTCCCCCTCCCTCTTTCTCTCTTTTTCTGCCCACTGCCTCTTTCTCTGCTCTTTTCCTTCTCTCTCTTTCCTTCCATAACCCACTTAATAAATATCCAACCTCACTCTGCATGGTGTGCCTATCCATGTCTGTTTCTCACCCACCACGTGGCTCC
>NW_004949544.1:18564-19057 GCF_000317375.1 Microtus ochrogaster | reverse complement strand
GAAGGCTTCTGAGGCTCCCTGTTAACAACACCTTTATGTTCTTAACCACTGAGCCATCTCTCCAGCCCAAGAGAAGAGTTTGGATCCCTCGCGCCACATAGATGCCAGGCAGGCACCGCAGCCCGACCCAACCCCAGCGCTTGGAAAGCAGAGCCAGGGGATCCCCAAAGCAAGCTTGCTAGCTAGACATAGTGAGTCCTCGGTTCAGGTGAGAGACCCTGCCTCAGTACATGAGAGGGAGATGAAGCAAAGAAGATGCTTGGCTTTACCCTCTGACCTCCATCCTTCTGCCACAAGCACACCCCCACAGGCACGATACATACTGACAGCCACCCACGTGCACCATAAATACCCATGCAAAAAATTAAGACATAAAAATAAAACATAGGTTAAAAAAAGGGGGGGGAATAAAACATAGGGGTGGAGAGATGACTTTGCAGTTGAGAGCACTGGCTGGCACCAGAGGACACAGGTTCAATTCCCAGCACCGATA
>NW_004949544.1:15472-16424 GCF_000317375.1 Microtus ochrogaster | reverse complement strand
CAGCACTCAGGAGGCAGAGGTAGGCGAATCTCTGTGAGTTCGAGGCCAGCCTGGTCTACAAGAACTAGCTCCAGGACAGGCTCCAAAAAGCTACAGAGAAACCCTGTCTCGAAAAAATAGAAAAGAAAAAAGAAACACCTTGTCTCAAAAAACAAAAAAAAAGGAAAAGAAAGGAAGGAAGAAAACAGCAATAGCAATAATGATGGGCATACACCTGTGAGTTCAAGGCCAGCCTGATCTACACCTTGAGTTCTAGGCCAGCCAGGGCTACATAGTGAGACCCTCTGTGAGAAAGACAGCAAAACACAAAGCCACTTCAAATGTCCCCGCAGACTAAAACTCGGGACAAAAGAGGTTTTGCTTCATTTCTCACATTAAAAAGCTGCTAAATGAAAAATAAATAAATAAAAAGTTGGTTGTGCTGGTTTGAAAAGCCTGTGTGAAAATAATTAACTAGTGGTTGGCACCCCCTCCTTGGAACGATGACACAGTCTCCAGACTGACGCACACAGTCTGGGGTCCAGCAATTCAAGCAGTCGCCAGGGCAGCTCTCAGCACGGTACTTTCCCACCACAGTTAGTCAAAGCTGGAGTCAGCCAAGCACTCCAGTAGCCTGGGGGCTGTGGCAAGTCACACAGTCCTATCTTCTGATTCTCCAAGAAACTGCAAGGGTTTAGGAGTTCTAGGGATATTCTGACGAGGCATGTGTAATTTGATTTTGGGGCGGTGGAACTTTTGAGGTCTTTAAAACCTGCACAGAAAAAAAAAAAGCTAAAGCCTTTGAAAGCGAATGGACTTGTGCAGTGAGTTATTACTCACACAAGTCCCTCCAGGATTGAGCACTGGTCTGGGATGTATCGGATACCCAATAAATTAATAAAGTTGTTGACTTGAATGGGAGTCAATTAGACTCCTAAAAGAGAATGGATGTCTCAGTCTTTCCACAAAGCCC
>NW_004949544.1:8400-11209 GCF_000317375.1 Microtus ochrogaster | reverse complement strand
CCAGGCTAGATTTGATTCTGCTGCAAACTTTTTGCCTCAGCTTCTCAGTGGAATCTCAGAATGATCTCAAATTAGCGATCCTCCTACCTCTGCCTCCAGAAGCTGGAATTACAGGTATGTGCCAACAGGCTCCAAGGATGCTCATTTTTTTCATGTGTTGGACAAATCCTAGAAGCAGAACTTTTGGGTCAGAAGGAAATTTCATTTGTCATTCTGACAGAATTTGTCATATCAATGCCACAATGATTATATCAATTTACATATCTTCCTGCCAGTGGAGAAGGAAAGCCACACGCTTCTCAGAACACTCACTGCCTGGCTGCTATCAGACCTTTTGATCTTTGTCAAACTGGTTAAAATAATATGTCACTACAATTTTCATTTTCCTCTCTCTCACTGTGAGTGGATTGGTTCCCTAGAGCTCAGAAGACAGGTGACCTCAATTCTGATGGCTTTAAACTACAGAAATGTGTCCCTTTGCAGTTCTGGGGACAAAAGACAAAAATCTACACTGCTCTGAAAGTTCTGGGGAGGAATCCTCGGGGGCCCCCTCTGTCCCTGGTGTTTGCTAGAAATGCTGGTAGACACGGTGTGTTGACGCCACACTTGGCTTCTCTCTATCTTCCCCTGGTCTTATCCCCCATGTATCTAGGATTCTGTGTATTTTATTTGATTGAGAAATGATCTTACTTTGCAGCTCACGCAAGTCTTGAACTAGCTGTCCTCCTGCCTCTGTTTCCTGAGTGCTGAGATGTCAGAGCTGCACCCCCAAGCCCAGATGTCTGTGCTTTTCTAATTTTTTTTAAAAGCATAATTTATTTTTATGTCATGTGTATTGCTGTTTTGCCTGTATGTATATCTGTATGAGGGTGTATGAGGTAAGTTAAAGACCTTACTTGACTGTAAATGGAGAGTTTAAGACCAATCTAGGTTACATGAGACTCTTGTCTCAAAACACATGGAAGATATTTTTCTTTTTTTGCTCTCATTCTCTGTTAGATTTTAAAATATTAGGCATTGGGCCAGGAAGATGGCTAAGTGTGTAAAGATGCTTATGCTAAACCTGGCAGGTTGAATTCAGTCCCGGGGACCCACATGGTAGAAGGGAGAACAGAGGTCCACAGGTTGTTTTCTGACCTCTACACGCACACGCGCAAGCACACGCAACAAATTAATAAGTGTATTAGGACAATAAGCATTAAATATAATATACCACCCAGTCTGCGATTTAAACAGCTTATCTAGGCAGTTGCCGCCCTGACCGCGCCTTCTTCTTCCCTCCGTGCCGCGCACCGTGCTCCACTTCCGCACCCCTCCGACTTTAACCCGGGTCACTGTCTCTGAGCCGGAAGATGAAGTAGCCATAAATAACTTTTCTGTGAATTCTTCCACAGGAAGTTCAGCCTGATGTGATCCTGCTTGTCAGCGCTGAAATGAAAACAAAATACCAGGAGGCCCACAGCGGGGTTTCTCGGGCAGAGGGGACTGACCAGGACCTATCAGCATTACTGGAAAATAAAACGCCCTGAACAGTGAATCTACAGGTTAGAAGGGAGATTCTGGTTTTGATACTAGAAAGCACATTAAAATTTATAATTTGGGCCGGCAAAATGGCTCAGTGGATAAAGGTGCTCCTTCATACCCCTGGGGACCCAAGTTCAAGCCTAGAGTCCCTGATGGTGGAGGGAGAGGGGTCTTCTGCAAGCTATTTGCTGACCTCCAAGCACATGGGTGACTGCTGAACCCCACCCCCACAACACACTCATACTCATCAATATAGATAGATATTTCAGTCTTTAAATAGAATTCTTTTTTCTTTTCTTTTTTCTTGACCAGCTTGAGCTGTCCTGAAACTCACTGGTCTCAAACTCGTGGCAATCCTCCTGCCTCATCTTCCTGAGTACTGGTATTGCAAGTGATTACCATCACTCCTGGCTATAAATTCTTTCATTGAACCTGGTTTGTTGGCTTAAGCAGACCATTTAAGATAAAAACCATCCAATTTTCTTTTTTGAGACAAGGTCTCACTATGTAGACCAGGCTAGCTTTAACTTTGCTATGTAGCTGAGGCTGGCCTGTTGATCCTGCTGCCTCCAGTTCCAAGTACTGGAATTAAGGTCAATCAGTTTGGGTTTCATACTGTGTTAGGTAGGAGGAAATGGCAGAGGGAGGACAGATGTTTCCAAAATCAACCTGTCAGGATGAAGCCACAGCTCCCAGAAACCAAGGAGACAAAATATCAGCTTGCTCTTAATAGCATGGTGACTCTATCAGCACTAGAGCACTAGTCAACTGAGCTAACCAGCCAGACTCGACGGTGACTCTAAGTAACTTACCAAACTTCTCTGAGTCTCAGATTGTCCATCAGGAAGTGGGACAGTAATAATACTGTCTATAGGACACGTGATGTTATGTGTAACAACATACATGGAGTCCATATGTCATATATAACAGTAAATAGAAATGTGTAGTGTATGTGTGCACTGAACACACACATGCTCATAATAAATCATATATATAATATCTAGATATGGTGGCTCATGCCTGTAATCACATTTCTTAGAAGGCTGAGGCAGGAGTATTGTCATAAATTCCAGGCTAGCCTGGTTTACATAATGAGTGCTGGGCCAGCCTCTTCTACATGAGACCTTGTATAATACTAATACGTTTAATGGATAATCGATAAATGTGCATATATAAAATGTGTTCTATCACATATGTTGTGATATACCACACAGGCTCGCTTAATAGTTTAAGTTTTCTTTTATTATTTATTTTCTCTCTCTCTCTCTCTCTCTCTCTCTCTCTC
>NW_004949544.1:4820-7870 GCF_000317375.1 Microtus ochrogaster | reverse complement strand
AGGCCTGTACAACCATGTTATTCTCTAGGCTGGTCTTGATTTCCATTCTGCTTTTTTTGGGGGAGGGGAGGGATCAAAATCTCTCCCAAAATCACAGAGATCCTCCTTCTGCCTTCCCAATGTTAAAGGTGTGCATCACCACCACCCAGCTTTTATTTTTGCTTTGGACATAAGGTCTCTTTATGAATGAATGACTGACTGTCCTAGGATTCTCTGTGTAGACCAGGCTAGCCTCTGCATTTTGAGTGTTGGGATGACAAAGGCACCTCGCTTCTTACGAGTTGATGTCTTGGACTCTGAGCACTGGGGTTTGTACTCAGAGCCCTGCAGAGAGGTGTTGAACACTGGGAAGGAGCTAGCTAGCTGGCATCCAGCTGTACAGGACAAGCTCCAGGGTAAGGTCAGGAGGTGGGGTAGGTGGGAGGCTTGCTGGGAGCAGACGGCTCCCCATCAGGCCATTAGCGCTTGTTAACATTGGCTTCTGTGAAAGCAGCCAGGCGCTGGATCCTAATTCTCTCTTTCATAAAATCTTATCACCACCATTAATTAACGCAGCCTCCATGGAAATGTAATCAGAGCCCTCCTGGTTCAAAGAGACCAAAGCACTAAACTGCATATAAGGGTAGACTGTCCGATGGGAAGCCCTGGTGGCTAAGAATGTACAGCCACTGGCCCTGCTGAGGAGGAGGGAATGAGTGGTAGCTCCCAAGAAACACCGCTTTGAACATGGAGAGGCTAAACCAGTGCGTGTGTGTGTGTGTGTGTGTGTGTGTGTGCATATGTGTGTGCATGTGTGCACGCAAGCATGCCTGTGTGCATACATGTGTGTGTGCACGTGAGAGTGTGCCTGTGAGCATGCATGAGTGTCTGTGCGTGTGTGAGGCAAATACCCACCATCTTCCTTTACTGTGTTTCACTTTCCTTTTTTTTGGGACCGAGTCTCAGTGAACCTGGAGCGTATCAACTACACTAGCTGGCCAGCAAACTCCAGGTCTCCACCTCCCCACCCTGGGATACAAACACACACCGCCATGCCCAGTCTTTTACATGGTGGGAACCACACTCAGGTCCTCAGCTAGCACTGTACTGACTGCACCATCCTCCAGCCTCTCTATGGCTTTCTACAATTTACGTTCGTTTATTTATCTTGGTGTGTCATATACGTGCTTTCAGGAACATGTGCAGGCCCAAGGACAGCTTTCAGGACTCAGTTCTCTCCTTCCACCATGTAGGTCCCAGGATTTGAACTCAGGTTATCAGACTTGGCAGCAATCTCTTACACCCCCTCTCTATGCTTTTACAAAAGTAGTTCTATGCTTTCATAAAGGTATTTTATATGGCATATGTGCGGTATATTGTGTGCACCCGTGTATGCAGGTGTGTGCACACATGTAGTGGCCAGAAGTCCTCCCATTATTTAATCCTTACCTCTTTTGCTGTTGTTTGTATGTTCACACGTGTGTGTGTGTGTTTCTGTACGACAGCACATGTTGAAGGTCAGAGAACAACTTTTTCTTATGTGCATTGGTGTCTTTCCTGTATGTTACATCTGTATAAAGATGTCAGATCCACTAGAACTGGAGTTACAGACAACTGTGAGCTGCCATGTGGGTGCCAGGAATTGAACCTGGGTCCTCTGTAAGAGTGGCCAGTGCTCCTAACTGCTGAGCCCTCTCTCCAGCTCCAATCTTTTCTTTTTTGGTTTTTTTGAAACAGTGTTTCTCTGTATAGCCTTAGCTGTCCTGGAACTCACTCTGTAAATCAGGCTGGCCTCAGGCTCACAGAGATCCACCTGCTTCTGCCTCCTGAGTGCTGGGATTAAAGGTGTGAGGCACCACCCAGCCAGAAGACAACTTTGTAGAGTCAGTTCTGTCTTTCCATCTTTCATGGGTTCGGGGGAACCAGGCTTGTGAGGTAAGTACTCTGGAAGCCAGAGCTTTCTATCATACTGGGTGTGGTAGCCATGTCGCCTGTAATCCCAGCACTGGGGAGGTGGATGCCGTTAGATAGTAAGTACAGGGTCATCCTGAGCTAAAAAGTTCAAAGCCAGCCTGAGTTACATGGAGATCTGTCTCAAACCAAAAGCAAAAACAAACACCAAAAATAGGTATTACAGAAGAGAAACAACAGGCCCAGGGTCTCAGAAAGTCTTGCTCGTGTGTGTGGCTCTCTCCTCTGTAGCTGGGGAACAGGCAGAAGCGGTGATCTTCAGTGCCATGTGTCAAACACTGCTACGCTCGAGCAGCTGGGGCTTCCAGCACCCCATGGCAGAAGGCTGAGAGCATGCCTACCAGACAGTGGACGTTTCTAAAACTTGTTTGACTTTCTGCAAGGAATGTGGTAAGCACCAACCCCACAAAAGGGCAAGTATAGTGGCTACCAGGGGCACAAGAAGCCAATTTTCTACAAAAAAGGTTAAGATTACAAAGATTTTGCCAAAGCTTCAGCGTGTTGAGCTCAACTGCAAATCTAAAAAGATTCTGGCTATTTGAGATGTGCAGTAGGGCTGGAGAGATGGTTCAGAGGTTAAGAGCCCTGGCTAGTCTTCCAGAGAGCAATTCCCAGTACCCACATGGCAGCTGGGCACTCACAACTGTCTGTAACTTCATTCAAGGGCATCCAATGCCCTCTTCTGGCCTCTAAGGGCATCAGGCACACATGTGGTGCATATTCATACATGCAGATAAAACATACACATAAGAGGTGGGGGAGGGAGAGGAGAAGAGAGAAAGAGATTGAGATTGATACAGTTCAGAGCCAATTTTGTTAGAAATACAATAAAATCCTGAGGCTTTATTCACACACATACACACCTAAACATAGGTGTCAGCAAAAGGTCAGGGGTTCATGTGTGTACCTGTAATTCTCTACTTGAGGATATTCTCAAGCATAGATTTTGCCAAGCACAGCATGATGTGGGACCCATTCTTTTCTTCTCTTGCTTTCTCTTTGGTTTTTTTGAGACAGGGTCTCACTGTGTAGCCCTGGCTGTCCTAGAACTCACTCTGTAGATGAGGCAGCCCTCAAATTCAGAGATCCCAGAGATCCTC
>NW_004949544.1:2772-3405 GCF_000317375.1 Microtus ochrogaster | reverse complement strand
TTGTTTTGTGTTTTTTAACCATGCAACCTTGGCCAGCCTTGATCTCACAGAGATCTCTAAGTTCTGACTAGGCCAGAACAAGACCGGAAAGGGCTTAGTGGAGTTTGAGGAAGTGAAAGAGGCCTGGCATCCAGGAAGAAGAGGGGCCCCCCAAAAAAGATTAAGGGCTGTCAGAAACCACAGGATCTCTGAAACAGAGGGGTTTATTGAACTGTTGAAAATCTAGGCAGAAAAGGTCTGAAGACAGCAGAGAGTTCTACTGCTTCAGCAAAGCTCGGTAGCAAAGGGAAACATGGCTGCCGGCCAGGCATAATGGCTCCTGACTGGAGTTCCCACACTGGGGAAGCTGGGGTAAAGGATCTTCTGGAATTCCAAGCCAGCATCACTTCACAGTGAGGCCCTGTCTCAAGAACAGACAAAATGAATGAAGTCAGATATGCACCCATTTCATCCTAGCTTTTGGAAGGTGAAATCAGGAGTGTAGGGCTAGCCTGAAATATATCAAAAGAGAAAGAAGAAAAACTGTCTGCCAAACCCATGTCTAAGGGTTTTGTTTGTTTGTTTTTTAAAAAGTCTGTGCAAGATGGGCAGTGGTGGCACATACCTTTAATCCCAGCACTCGGAAGGCAGAGA
>NW_004949544.1:0-917 GCF_000317375.1 Microtus ochrogaster | reverse complement strand
ACCCCCATCCCCCGGGGCTAGGGATAGGAATGGAGGAGACTGGTCAAGAGCATTCCTGAGGCTCTCTGGCCAACCAGCCAGCCCAGCCAATCAGCATGCTCCAGTGAAAGACCCTATCTGAAAAAGAAAGATTGACAGGCCTGGTGGGATGGCTCAGCAGGGAAAAGGTACCTGCTGCAAAGCCTGAGGAGCCCAGTTAACTCTGTGCAACACACGCTGTGCAAGAAGAGAAAGAAAATGGTTTTACAGCAGCTAAGGAAGACATCTGATGATCTATGGTCTCCACACACAGGCAAACACTGAAGCAAGCAAGGAGATAGATGGATGGTTTTCTCAGTTTGTTTTTTCCATTTTATTTACTTGCTATTACCGTACAGCATTCATATGAGCCTGGTGTGTGCCTGTGCCCACATGCCGCACTGAATGTGTGGAGGTCTGAGGACAACTCCCGTGGAGTCAGCTTCTTCCTTCAACCTCTGCATGAGCTTCAGGGATCACTCAGGTTGGAGGGGTCACAGCAAGTGTCTCTACCTGCTGGTGTTGTGGCATCACTGTACACTGTGTGAGGATGTATTTGCTGTGATTGGTGTAATAAAAAGCTGAATGGTTAATGGCTAGGTTTAGGCAGAACTTCCGGGGAGAGAAAGGAAGAGCAGGAGAATGTAGGTACACGGGAAATGCCAATGAGCTATGCAGGGATTTGGGTGCACGGAATAAAAGAAAGGTAAAAAGCCACATGGTAAAATGTAGATTATAAAGGCAGGTTAATTTACGTTATAACAGGTAGTGGGACAAATCTCAGCTAAGGCCACGCTTTCATAATTAATGTCTCCATGTCCTTATTTGGGAGTCGGCTGGTGGGACACAAAGACTCCTGGGCTATCTCCAGGCCTCATTTTAATTATTTACTTGTGGGG
>NW_004949543.1:14189-19146 GCF_000317375.1 Microtus ochrogaster | reverse complement strand
GTCCTAGGCAGTTTGGATGCTCACCTTACTAGTCCTGGATGGAGGTGGGTGGTCCTTGGACTCTCTTTATTTTTTATGTCATGATTTGTCTGAGTGGTGAGTTTGGTGCAGGAAAACCTCACAGGTACTGTTGATGCTCACAGTATTATAACAGAGTAGATATTATCAGCCTGATAAACTAAGGACTCATAACTGCCCATTTCTTACACTCTCCTTTGTCAGGACTATATTTCTTCTGCCAGTATTTCCTAAATATATATTTATTATACTTGTAAAATGAGAAAGATGTCAGCAAAGATTAATTATCCAAAATGATAAACTAATAGTAAAATTTTAAAATCCATGGGGTCTTATATTCTTATGATTACTTCCTTTCTGCTTTTCAATTGGGTATTATGTACATTATTAACTAAAAAGTATGCAAGCTTGTAGAATATTATGGTAAATATTGAATCTTAAGGGTTGTAGGGTTTAGAAAAGGCAGGAAGAACTGTGCTGTCTTTCAATTATGGTACTGACTTTTTCAAATCAGAGGAATCCTTGTCAAATACATTAACTTAACCATATGCATTTTCTCATTTTTTAAGCATTGTCATTAATTTTTACTTCATACAGTTTAAGGAGATTATGCATATAAATATGTAGGATGGCATATGGTAAAGGATTATGTATCAGAGGCAACATCATATGCCACAGCAGGAACTGCTAATTATTATAAATGTTCTCTTTGATCAAGCAGCATTTCTCTAAATTTTACACTAGTGGTACTTTATCCAACATCTTCACTCAGAAGGTTAAAAAGGGAGAGGGATGGGAAAAGTGTGTTTGACTTCTCCACCTTGCTTAGCAATCTATAACAAATATAACTTTATATCTACTGTCTTAGATGTGTGTGAATAACCTTTGCACAGAAGCTTACAGTGCACACAATTATCCCTCTTCTTATATTTGTAAAAATGTATCCTCTATTGGCTTAAGTACATAGGGTCATAGACTAAGGTAAAATACATTTAAATCGGGGGAATGCTTTAGAATCTTGAGTAAACAGGCATGAGAGGTGGTAAGCCTCAGAGTCAAAAATTCAAAGAAAAATCTCACCCTTTACAATATTAACCGGGGAGAGTTACAAAGTAATTAGAATTGTCCAGTATGCTCTACAACAGAGCTTATAGATCTATGTTTTAATATGCACTTTTGTATTTTCTATGGCTTTGATGGCAAGTAGCATTGTGTGCCCTCTGTGTTTGCATGAGGTCTAATAAATTTTAACCTTTTAAGCAATAGATGTGTACACATCTTCAAGGAGTAAATGACAAAAGAGATTATCATCCACATTTATTTTGTAATTTTATTGTGTACCTAATGTCTCCTTGTATTTGTTTTACCATTTCTAGGCTGTATGTTTTACCTGGAAGTTGGTATAAATTTTAGAGAACTCCAGAAATGTCTTCAATTAAGTAAAACCAGAATCTTGATATTTGAGGATCAGCTGTATGTAGGTGAGAAGCTTTGGGTCTTTAAACGTCGGTCTCATGCCACCAAAATATGGTTCATTTTCCATCCAGCTGGATGCAAGCATATGCTGATCACTAGAAGAATATACTTTATATCCCATTCCCCTGGAGGTAAACATACGCCAATCACTAAGAAGAATATATTTCATTTCCCATCCAGGTGGATAGAAACATACACTGATCACTAAGAAGAATATACTTCATTTCCCATCCCCGTGGATGCAAACATGCACCAATCATTTATAGTAGAGTTTCTTTCTTTGGGTTTCTCTTTTCTTTCTTTGTCAGTCTTACTATTTTAGTATGGCGACAAAACTTTGGCTAGATGGAAAGTTATTTTGTTTTGGAAAGCTCAGACAACATGTATAATAAACTTTAAACTGATAAAATGTCTAAGAGGGGTATCTTATCCTTGTTCAGACTCTTGGCAATGTCGTTTCTGAAGGAAGGTAGGGAAGGGAACAATGAAGACATGAACTGTGTGAGAGAACTTGATTTTGGAGGGTCCTAGGTGCCCCATGATACACAAATCTTTCTGCTGTTTTCACTGCTTGATATGTACAACTGGCTTTCGCTTGATATTTTTAGGTAAATTATTTAAGAAATCACAGCAACTATATCAGAGAGAAAGCACTAGCTTTCCATAAAAAAACATTCTCCAAATGTTCTTCCTGACAGTTTGAATTGACATAAGCTGCCAGAAAATCCCCCCAATTAAGTTATTATTTCTCTAATCAACTTATTTTTTATACCTTAGTCACTGTAGAATCCTAAAAGAACCCATGTTAAGCAGCTCAAGCCCTAGAATTTTATAACAGGACCAATGATATTTTTCAAAATTTACTTAAATTTCAGACCTACCAAGCACACCATGTTTCTCATTCAGACACTGTCATTGTGTCTACTCTCTATCTGTACGGATGTATTCTTTTGTCACAATTCCCTGAGTGTACACTGTGAGACGGAAAATGTATTTTCATTTGAGCAAGAAATTTCCACAGCTACCTGTGATCTTGTACCATTTTATGCACTTCACAGTCTGTGTTCTAATTTTAACTTGGGATTCCGATGTGTATATTCATATATAGCAAGTCTTGAACCAACCTGTAACTGTAAGCCTATAGGGAGTGACTGTGTTTGAACATCTGGATACAACACATGTTTGCAATTGGAACTGAAACCTCATTCAGAGGACCTGGATTTTTACAAAGGAAGATACTGCAATGGCATCCTATAGCTGCCAGATGATGAGTGATTCATTCTGAACATGAGATTATACATTTGCTGCTGAGAACAAGGTCATAAAATGGTATTCTAAGCTGAAGCAGCTACCTGAAAGGTCTATCACATGATCTCCCTTCATTTAACATGCATATTTTGATTATGGTCTGTACAAATTAATGATAAATTAAAGTGCATGAGAACCTAGTTTTATAACATATTAATGAAAAATATCAATGATAACTTACATTCCAATGAAGTAAGAAATCTTTTGGGTAGTAGCAGTCTTCAAACAGACCAAGCCAAGTCACACTTAGTTCAGTAAACACGTATGAAGAATTATATGCTCTGAATGTAGGCACTAATGTTATCTTTTAATCATGACTAGGAATTGACCTTCACTTTATAATTGCTAATGTTTAGTATGTTTTCTTATATTACTTAAAAGAGAGTATTGATCCCATATTGTAGAACCTGAATTAACCTCTTTATCTGAACCCTATGGTTTGTATTTAAAATGTATGTATCTGCCAGCAGACACTAATTAATTGGTATCTGTTACCTTCTAAGCAGGACTTTAAAGCATTTACTATTTGCCTGTGTAGATTAAAGAGAAACAAGGAGAGCTAATTTGAGCAGAACTTTACTGAAATGTCAGGAGCCCTTTAATCTGAGACAGAAAGTTCACATTAGGAAAGACTCTTTAATCTCCACTTTTTCATACACAACAAAACAAACAATCTAACCTTTCTACATGTATGCATAATTAAGTACCATGTTAGCTCTATTTGATTAGGTACCATCCAAACTAATGCTCATACTGATGTGTCTTTGCAAGTTTGCATGGATAATAAGAAGGTAAACAAACGGTACTGTTTTCAAATGAGGATTGTCTCAGTTTTTGACCTCACCCATTTTTTTTATGAAATTATGCTCTGAAGTCCCTATGTCCCATTGCTTGGAGTTTAGGTTAGGTTTATATTAGGTAGTGAACAAAATACCTTTTTAGTAAAATGGTCCTTGGTACTAATTGCCTTCAATGTACTTAATTAGAATAACTCTTTCAAATCTACTTTCATTAGCCTTTTAGAAAAATATATTTAAAGGGAATAATAAATTTTGTAATTTTCCTTTTGATTTAATTAAATGATTTTTCTGTATCATCACTCCTTGAAGCAAGTCACACCTATTACTATATTGATAATGATAGCTATATGGGTATGTATGAATAATATTATTTGGTAAAGAGAGCAGTCTGGGTACTTTTCCAATCACAGCATTTTGCCATTTCATTATCATGTATAATGAGTCTTAAAATATAGAGTGTAGATAATTTCAAATTAAGACTCAGCTGTGATAGTTCTTCACTTATTCAGACAGAGTTTTTGTGTTTTGCTTTTAGTAGCTGAAAACGGTACACTGAATTCAAACAATTCTTCTTAGAGCCAAACTTGACTCATACTTACAGGCAGTGTAAGGAGTTGTGAATTTCCAGTTCGTGACCTTCATGAGAAGCTTTCACTTCTGAGGTCCCTTGTTATTCTTTTGCACTTGTTGGTTTTGAACTTCTTATGTGCAATGAAGTCTACTCATGCTTCAGTATTATTGTCATAGAACTATGAGTTTTAATTTTTACTTTCAAAGGGTAATTTCAGAATACCTGTCCATGACTCCAGTAAGACTCAGCTGTTTCCCCCAGAACTACCAAAATAAAATTGCTATAATTTTACAAATCAAGAAACATTCCAGCATATTATTACCACATTAGCAAAATAAAATCAATATTTAATCCATTAATAATCAATAAAGTATATTTATGCTTAGGAGAAAGGTGAAATTTCTCTCAAACAACAAATATAAGGAGTCTTTGACTTTTAACCACCAATATTTCATATTTAACTACAGCCATTGTTTCAAACTAACTTAATCAATTTCTAAATCAGTAATAGTTTTGAGTAGTACTACTGAAGTACAATAATGGAAAAAAAACAGTAAAATAATAGATGTAGGATCAAACTTGACGTCATTGATGATTCAGACAAGCATCCAATTGGTGATGACATGAGGCCAAACTTTTCCAAAGAGTTTTAAAACTGGAAAGAATGAGGCCATGTTCCAGCACTTAAAACTGTAAATAGAAAACTTAATGCATTGCATTTTTTAATTGCAATTCTAGTCCCTGAAATTCACTTTAATTCTATCCTGAACATTTTAAAGGTTAT
>NW_004949543.1:8888-11699 GCF_000317375.1 Microtus ochrogaster | reverse complement strand
CTTTTGCGATCTCTCTCTCTCTCTCTCTCTCTCTCTCTCTCTCTCTCTCTCTCTCTCTCTCTCAATTAAGAGTTATCATTCGGGTTTCTTCAGCAGGTAGTCTGTCAAAGAGGACAGGCTGGCAGGCAACTGTGCAGTTTCCCCCCCTGCTGAGGCACTTGAATGTGATGCGAATAAAGACAAAGCCCCAAACCATTGCCGCGCTTTACTCGCTGGGAAAGCACCGCAGTGATACAGTGTTCTGCAACCCAACAGACAGGGGTGGGCTGGTGGGAGCCAAAAGAGGGCAAGGTGGGTCGCTATCCGCTTGCTCTTCCTCATAGGAGTTTGGGCTCCTCTAGGGGACTATGGGACCGTGTTTTCCGTGGTTAAAAGTTCTTTTCGTTAACTGTGCGGACGCCTTCAACAAAAGTGTTTTAGATAGTTTTCTGGCAACCTTAAATTTAAACTATCTACATTATCTCTAACAGCCAAAGAAACGGGATTGTATTTTTTTTTTAACTTTAGAAAATAAAGATCAGCTATCTTGGACCCAAATAAATGTGTTCGAGGTAGTGGAAGATGGATTTCTATAGTCTGAGTATTCTTAAGGGACTGCCTGGAGAGAGTATTGGGCGGGGGAGTTGTCGGTGCAGACGCAAACAAACAAAAAGCATCACTATCTCATAGGTGCCCAAAATAGAACCCGAGATAAACTGAAGTGAAATTGATGAATGAGTCTGAAAAAGCTTCCGCGCAAAAGCACCGACAGACAAATAAATGGTTCCGCTGATTTTCCATAGGTCTACTTCAAGTTTGGTGGCTGGGAGTGGCCTTAGGCCTCCAGCTCATGTTTCCTTGTGTCTTTTGCAGGTACTGAGATATAAATAAACGTAGACTAACGTGTATACTGCATTTAGAAAGGACTTAGCAGCTAGCCTTGCAGGCGTTTGCCTACGGAAAATTAGTGAAATTTTTGTTGGGCTTTTGTTTTTAAGAAGTTACACAAAGTTAACAAATTGATGGTACAGACATTCGGGGCGCATACCTCTCTTAGTCACAGTCAGAGGGACACTTTAAAAACTACAACAGGATATTTCAGATATCGGTTTCTGAAAATAAATTTACCCTGATCTTGAATTGAGAACATATCTCTGAATCCTCCACACTAGAAATAAGTAGTGTCTAGAAGAAAATATAAAGTTGCCTTCCCTGACAAAAATGGTGAACAGAGCCAAATAGGCCAGAGCAGTTGAGAGTGAGGAGCAAGGGTGAGGATGATTACTCTTTCTGTCCTTCTCAATGTGGTCCCAGATGTCTCCACAAGGTACAGTCATCAAATTCATATGCAAAATCAAGAGAGAAGAAACAGTGAGAATATGCTCCCTTCAGAAAGTTACACCCTGGAAATGGAACCTGACCTCGCCTTCCACAGAAACTGGCCCTATTCACAAAGTTTGCTGGAACATGATGATATAGATAGCTAATTTACATACGACACTAAGGAAGAACAAGAGAGTGGACATGGGAAAAGTAATAACGCCTGCGGTGACAAGCTTGGCAACCGCCAGTCCAACTCTGTTCCATCAGTTGACTTCAATGTAAGTTACTGAATCAATCCCATTGCTTACTCTAAGCCATTTGGGCAAGGTAAAGCAATAATACATCTTTGCATAGTTAAACAAATATTCCAAAATATGTAAGGACCAGAGTTCAGACCTCTGGACCCTTATAAATGTTGGGCATGTGTTGTAGTCACAGTCTATGCACAGAGGAAACTGGCTATCTAGAGTAGCCTTCATTTAGATACACACACACATTTGCAGCTTCTCCTGTGCACGTGCACACACACAAACACCACAAGGTGAGCCTGTATACGTAGGAACACAGTTTTATAATTTTTATAGAAAATACAGAAACTGAGTAAGGGCAATAAATCAGTGTGTATTAGCCAACTCTGCAGCTGACATTAGCCCTGGGTCTAAGTTTTACACATGCTGCATTCCCTTTAAAACTACTTGAATAAGTATTTCTGTTACTTAATGAGAAATTCATCTTTTTTTAAATACTTAGACATATTAAAATTCCTTGTCCACAGATACAAAATACATGAAACTCACAGTTTTATAATATCTACTCTTAAAATTATATGTATGAAAATTAAATAGTAAATTAAATTTTGTTTTCTTGACCCCAAGACTTAACTAGAACAGAAAATTAACTTTAGATTGAACTTACCTTTATAATTTATAATGATCATACTGCAATAGATACTGTTTTTCTATTCATATATTTACCAAATGCCAAATTCTACTTTAAAAACTAAGGTATGAACACACGTGATTTCCACAAAACTTATAAGAAGTGTATTTTTTATTCTCAGTTCATAAGATGAGTTGAGAAATGGCAATACACACAAGCCAAAACTACTCAGGTATCTATTGTAGTCAAACACCTTCTCACAAATAGATTAAAACACTTCAGATGTGGGTATATTATTCTAGTTTAGCATCCAAAGATAACAAGACATCATTATGATCAAAACACCCATATTATTTTAGTATACACATTTAGAAGAAATAATATTTAACAAATTTAATGGCATAAAAATTATTTTGATAACGAGACAAAGGATATTGAAAAATAAAAGTATTCTGCCGTAAGACCCTAAAACCCGTGTCAGATGGCTAACAATCACTTCTAACTCCAACTCTAAGGAGTCCAACACTCTCTTCTAGCCTCTGATTTTTCTGCACTCACAGGCACATACCCACACATAATCAGAATAAGCATTATATATTTTAAATGAAATCTGACTAATCCATAAATTTG
>NW_004949543.1:2255-8788 GCF_000317375.1 Microtus ochrogaster | reverse complement strand
AATATCTAATAAAATAAAAAAAATTAAGGTATGAACACGCGTGATTTCCACAAAACTTATAAGAAGTGTATTTTTTATTCTCAGTTCATAAGATGAGTTGAGAAATGGCAATACACAAAAGCAAAAACTACTCAGGTATCTATTGTAGTCAAACACCTTCTCACAAATAGATTAAAACACTTCAGATGGGGTATATTATTCTAGTTTAGCATCCAAAGATAACAAGACATCATTATGATCAAAGCACCCATATTATTTTAGTATACACATTTAGAAGAAATGATATTTAACAAATTTAATGGCATCAAAATTATTTTAATAACAAGACAAAGGATATTGAAAAATAACAGTATTCTGCCGTAAGACCCAAAAATTTAACATAATACTAGAGAAGATTTTTATCAAGACATGAAAAAATATAATACAGTATAACCAAGAAAGCTTCATCTTGGGACTTTAAGTTGGAGATAATATAGAACAAAAAATTGCAATTTTCTACATTAGAGAGCTAGTTGTACATAGAAACACAGTTTTAAATTTTTTATGAAAAAAGAGAGAAATTGAATAAGTGAAATAAACCAGAGTTGGACTCTGTGGCCAACCTTAGCCTTTGCCCTAAATTTTATACATGGTATAAACATCCTAATAATCAATAAAATACACTTGAAAAATTGAGCACTCATACATTTTAAGTAACATTATTTACTTTTAGCTTATCTATTCAGCTTTAAACTAACAGGACTTCCAGTCTACAAAGTAGAGAAAAGGGAGCTAATGACAACTACAGTGGGAAACACAACACAGTCATATACTAAGAAGCATATCATGATTAATAAATTTTGTATCAAAGAATGCAAGAAAATATACCTAAGTTAATTGACTTTTAAATACTACAAATAAACTTTGTGAGTTCAATACCAGTCTGATCTTCAGATTGAGTTCCAAAACAGCCAGGGCTGTTACATAGAGAGAAACAGTCTCAAACAAAACAAAACAAACAAGTAAGCAACAGGCGCTACAAATAAGAAGGGTATAACAAAGGCATGCACACACTCAAATGCTACAAATAAGCACGGTATAACAAAGGCATGTGCACACACTCAAAGTGGCATATGTACCTGTAATTTATTTATTCATTTGAAAATTGGGCAAAACTTTAAATAGATCAAAATTCATGAAAATGAACAATATTTGTAGAATAAAGGCTAAAAAATTATTTGGGGGCAAGATGAAGGCCTTCCTTGTATGCTAGACTCCATTGATTCTTTACTGGAAGCCCTATCCCCTCTGAGGTGTGAATGGTGCTGGGGTGGGGGAGAAGGTGGAGGGAATAAATGGGTGAGGGGAGGAAATGGGAACTGGGATTGGTAGGAAAGTGAAAAAAGACAGTTTTTTAAAAAAATTTTAAAAGTTAAAAAAATAATATGTAAGAAATATCAAACAAGAGCAAATCCATGAAAACTGGAAGAATTAAGATGCCAGTTCTCCACAACTTGACAAAAAAAAGTCCCCACCAATTCTGTCCTTATAGCTGCATGTTTATACCATGTGCATGCACATGCATATGCATGTGCTCATCCGTGCGTGTATATGACTCATAATGATAAAAAAAAAAAAGCTTGCAAAGGAAGATCACAGTGAAACCCATGGGCTGGAGAAAAGGCTCAATGGCTAAGAGCATAACTACTCTTGCAGAGAACTTCAGTTTTATTTCCAGCATCGGGGGCAAGCATCCTCTCATCTGCTCATAATGCTACCTCCAGAACATCTATAATACTCTCCTCTGATCTCTGGAGCTAACTTCATGCGTGTGGCTATAAACACCCAGAAATATATAAACATAAACAAAGACTGATACTGTCTTGAAGACTTATAAAATATCAGTTAATGCATTCTGGCAGTAAGCATATATATAGAGAGAGACAATTAGAATCGAATGATTGAAATGTTGTGATTGTTACAATACATATTAAAAGTTTTCTTCATTAACCTAATAATACAGCCCAAACAACCATGTTTTATTGTTCTATTTTATGCAAATTGTAGCTGAATAAAGTTGACTTGAAAAGATCGAACAACTGAACCACTGGTCATTCAACAACCAATTGGAGATCACAAATTAAATGAAAACATTTCCATATAAATTCCACTAGTCAATTGTTCTTGTAGTTACTTATGTTTTATTTTTATTTATTGTATCTTATTTATTTGCTTTCTTTTCATTTTTATTTTACATTTATTTTTATTTATTGTTTGTAGATGCGCAAGCAATTTTTAGTTTCAAGATTCAAAAGTTTTAATTAAAATGGGGAGAAATGGAGAGGAAAGAATGCTTGACCTTGATATGAGCAGAAACCGGAAGGTAATAAGCTTGACACACTTTCAGGAATAAGAGTCCTAGTCTTTCTCTCTCCATGGTACCCATGGTGCTCCATGGGATTTGTCTCTCACCATAGATGCCTGGATTATCTGAAAACTTATTTTGCTTCCTGTCTTCTGATTTTCTGTGAATTGTTTTAACCACCTGTCCTGTTTTGTGACATATTCATTTTTCCATAATCCCTTCTTTAAAACCTGTTTTTAGCATAGTTTTCAGTTATTGTGTTCTACATTTTAAGTTCAAATACCAATTCCACAAAGGATACCTAGAGTCTGGAGAGGTAACTTGGTGGTTAAGATCATGTTCTGTTCTTACAGAAGATCTAAATTTCCTAAAACCCGTGTCAGATGGCTAACAACCACTTCTAACTCCAACTCCAAGGAGTCCAACACTCTCTTCTGGCCTCTGATTTTTCTGCACTCACAGGCACATACCCACACATAATCAGAATAAGCATTATATATTTTAAATGAAATCTGACTAATCCATAAATTTGGAGTGATTTGTGATAGTCTTATAAGTCAGAGGTCAATTGTAGATGGGATTTCCTTGAATGTAGAACATAGACTCACATGTATTAGGTGTGATTAAAATATGACAGCTGGACTGTAATTATGACTAAAGCAATCCTTTTTATTGACTTTCCGAATATAATATTTCAGCTTCAGTGTTCTCAGAATTTAGTGCCAATGTTTGTAAAAAATAAATGTATGTATAAATCAATATATCTTCATATTTTAAATATGTACATATAAAAATATTTCTCTCTCCTAGATAGCGTAAGTCCTGGTGTCATTTCAATTCAAGGCCAGTTAAAAGTTTTATTTCCTCTTCTCTTCCTATTCTCTCATCATAAGCAATTTTATGAGTATACTTCCTTGCCAGTTTTGATAATCAATACCTATACTGTATGTATAATATGTATACATACTCAGATATAAAGTGAAATCATTTATTTCACTGAGCTGTTAGGGTGAAATAGCATTCCCTATATTTTTATTGAGGTTGAATTCTTTGTGTATGAACAAACAAGATTGACTTTAATTCTTCAAACCTTTAAAGAACGCTCAGTTTTTATTTGCCCATCCATCTCAGGTCTCCTACATTCAAGACTCCTCCACAAGTCAAATTAGTGGATGATCACCCATAACTAGATAATTGGCACAACACAAGAGGCTAATAATTGAACATCAGTCATGCCTACTGAACAGAATGTGCGTAGTTCATTCCTCTCAGAATTTTGATTAGTGAATTAATACTAACATCATAAAGAAAACCCTCATAAATTTGTTCGACTTCTTTAAATACTGTTTGCATTATGAATGAGGGAAAACCTATCAATACAATTAGGATACCAAAAATTTGATTCCAATAAAGCTTACTTAAAATTTCCAATTTTCTTATTGTACTACAGAAAATAATGGAAGTTTGAAAAAGGCATAAAATTTTCATGAAGTTTATTGTTAATGTGAAAATATGTACGCCTATATTGAAATGCATCATTATTTCTTTCATTACATGGAACTAAAAGTGGAAAAATTTGGCAGGTAGCATTATGGTTTAGATTCCCCAAAGACCATGTCTTGGTGCCAGCTGGAGATGGTAAACTAAGAAGAAATAAGATTTTATTGGAAGAAGTAAGTAATTGAGGTATGACTTTTAAGCCTCTCTCCTCTCTCTCTCTCTCTCTCTCTCTCTCTCTCTCTCTCTCTCTCTCTCTCTCTCTGTGTGTGTGTGTGTGTGTGAGTGGGTGTGTGTCTCCTGCTATCTCTTTTTATTTTTTTCTTTCTGTCTGTCTATCTGCCTCCCTGCCCGTGTGTGTGTGTGTGTGTGTTTCTGTATCTCTCTTTGTGTGGATGGATGTGCATGAGCTTCAGTCTCTTTCTCTCTCGCTTGCTCGCTAGCGTTCGTTCTCAAGCTCTCTTCTTTCTTTCTGAGACAGGGTTTGTCTGTATAACAACCCAACAGCCCTAGCTGTCCTGGAACTTCCGTTGTACATCAGGATGGCCTTAAACTCACAGAAATCCATCTGCCTCTGCCTCCCAATTCTGAGGTTAAAGGTGTGCACCCCTACTGCTGGGCAAGCTATTTTCTTTTAAGGAGGGTAATTTGTTCCAACAGAAAGCTGATGGACACTTTAACACAGCAACAGGTAACTTACACACACCATAAATGTTTTGCTACTTTCCTGGTTAGAGGCAAAATGCTGTCTGTTCACCCCCGTAAAGTTACCATGACAGACCAAAAGCAGAGTCCATTCAAGTCTAGCTTGATGAAACATGGAATTTTTTTGAGGTTCTATGGGGATCTCAGCTCAACTTATCTAGTATTTTCTCTGACATGCAATTGCTTCTGTTTGTATAACTTTGGGGAGAGGGTTTATAGATCTAGTTCATTCCTGGGATTCTTGTTCCTTGTGGATGGCATAAGCTTATGGAGTCTTTTAAGTTCCCTGAGTTTCTCTATTCCCTCCAGGGAGGAAGTGTTTCTATTTGAAGAAAATTGCTAAGCACAGACAGAAAAGTTCACATTTTTCTTATGCATTGTCATTTTGAAGAGTAAGGATAAATTTATTACTGTAACCTTGGCCTTATAATTCCTGAGTTAAATACTTGAAATACTGCCTGGAAAATTGCAGGAAATGTGTTGCCTATGAGACCATAGATCTTATTTGAAATTGGTTAATGCTACAAAATATTTTTATAATATTGATTAATATAAAAATCAATTTCCTGTAAGTTCTAAACCTTAGTATAAGTTTTTCTTTCTAAACACAATAAGAATACATTAATTTTTACATGTGCTTCTTCATATAATGAGGAAAAGACAAAACTTATCACTTTACTGTTCCCTCACATATGTTCAAACATGTTTTTGCCCATTGTTTGAATGAAAAAAATTATAATTCAATCATTTCAATTCAATTTAATAATATATTGTCCTTGCTAAAATTTTCAATATCTTTAAAATTTTATTTTGTATATCATACATAACTGTAGTAGACAATTTTATGTATGTTTTTTATTTCCTTGGAGCAACAAAAATCTAGAATTGCTTTTGTGTGTTTCATTCTTGAGCTATTTTTTGATTGTCATTAACTCAAATAATTGAGGTAGCATTCCTTTATCTCATCCAGTTGTATGTAACAGCAGACCCACACACGTACAGAGCTTTGTGAGATATCTTTGATGGTAACTAGAACTATGAAAGACAGAAATCTCCCTCTCCATGCTTTTATAAAATAGATTAAATCAAATCTACTAGTGACTGCCTTGACTGGCAACAATGTGCTATAGACAAAAAAAAAAATAGTTAATGGAGAAAAATGAATTCGTGGCAATACCTAGATCCAGTTGAGAATTAAACCTGTTACTGTGTTTTTCAGCCATTTTAGACAAAAAAAAAAAATTCTTCAATCATTTGCATGTTTAGGATAGTAACTTGAGGAGTCACAGCATGAGATATATTTTGCGAAGTAAGCACTGAGCATCATGGAGCTTCCTGGCATTCAACTGTGTTGCCTCGCTGCAACCAGATGTGTTTCCTCTATTATCCATGTGACAGTATTTTATTATACCTAAATTCATTACTACACGCATATTTTTATTAAATTTTACCCATCCCATTGATAACAGAACTATTTTATGCAGCTTTAACATCTAAAATCTGTGGAATGAATTGCTCAATCTCTCCATCCACTGTACAATTGAGAATGCTGTACAGGGCTTCTTGCCATGGGTACAGATCATGGGTATCCTCTAGGTAGAAATGAACCTGTTGATTATTGCTTTGAGGAAGGTTGCATAGTTACACAATGACATACCATGTCTGGATGATAAATAGGAGGTTACAATTGGGTCACAACTATCAGAGTTTAAATTTCACAGTCTGACCTATATAGAGGAATTAGTTCAAAGTTCTTTCAGTTTCAGGGAGATTACATAAAAGGTTAAAATGAAGATAGAAGGTAATTTCTATGTGACAGTTTTCTTGGAGAAAACAGTGATACCTATTCAATTCTCCATGAGGACTGGAGGTAGTCAATGCTGTAAAAGCAATCAAGATGAAAGACAAAGTACATCTGAGTCACTGGATTTAAGGAGCTTGCTGTCTGAGAAATCCATACAATTATAAATGGTCTGCTTAGCTACTG
>NW_004949543.1:0-1675 GCF_000317375.1 Microtus ochrogaster | reverse complement strand
AATGGCTAAGTTGCTAAATTTTATAGACATCAATTTAGACATCTTTTAAAGATTACTTTTATACAATGTGTTTTAATAATAATTACTCTCCTACACATCTTAGATCCAACGTCCCTTTCCCTATTACCACAACTTTGTGTTTGCTTTTTTCCCCCTTTTAAATGTATCAAGTTTGGTTTGTGCTACCCATACAGTCTTGGAAGTGCTCCTTATTCTTGAGTGTGGCCAATCTATCATGGGATGCACTCTTAAATGAAGCTGACTCTTCCTCACACAGTGGTTATTATTGCCGATAGTTCTTTAGCCAGGGGTGGCTCTTTGTGCACACATTCGCCTCTCCTTGCTATGACTTTTCTCCAGCTTCAGTCTATGCGGGTCCTATGTACACTGTCACAATCATAGAGAGCTCATGTGTTCAACTTCCCTGTTGTATTTAGAGGATGACGTTCCTTTGTAGGCATCCATAGTTCCTGACTCTTAGGATCTTTCTAGGCCCCTGTCTACCGTGATCCTTTAGTCTTGGGGGAGGAGAAGTTTAGTATTCTTTTCCATTAGGGAGAGGTAGATTAAAACTACTTTGAGATTTCATCTTATCCTTCTCAGAATGCCTATGTGTAAAAATAAAAAATATGATAAGTATAGGCATGATATTGAGAAAAGAGGACTCTTCCTTGACTCGTGGTGGAAGTGAAGACTGTGTAACGTATATTGAAACCATTGCAGATGTTGTTAAAAAGCTGGGAAAAGATCATGATCCATTATTGGGTAGATTCCCAAAGAACTCTATGTACTACTATACAGGTACCTGCCAGTAATACTTTTTGCTGCTCTATTCATAATAGCCATGGAATGAACAGAAATATCAGCCTATTTGTCCTTTAATTGATAAGTATATAATGAAAATATAGTATATTTGCATGGAGGAATATTACTCAGTTATAATTACTGCTTTATTTATGATAGTAAAGAATTGGAGTCAAGCTCATTGTCCATAAGCAGATGAATGGGTAATGAAAATGTAACATATGTATACACACACACACACATATGCACACAATCACAGACACTATTCAGCTCTAAGGAAAAATGAAGCTAGAAATATTTCTGGAAAATTCATTGATTATAGTCCATATTAGGAAAGGTAACATAATATTGGAAAGTAATAAATCACATCCCCTCTCTCTCTCAAATGCAGAATATACAATGACATAAATATGCAAGTGGCCACAATAGAACACAAACAAAAGAGAACCCCATAAAGGCTAAATACAAAGACAGGAATTGAATGCAGGTAATGGGTATGAGTTCATATATACACAAATACTCCAATATTCCTAGTTTTAATTTTGCCGTGAATTATTTTGTGGTTTGTTAGTGCATAAGTATATAAATTTAATGTGAACCTTCACAGTTTCTATCTTAAATGCCAATTCTAACTGTATATAAATTCATTAACTTACATAGTCTTTGAATATAGTGACTTTTTGTTTACAATGCTTTTGAAAATAATAACAAAAAATTATGCTAATTCTGTGCTAACAACCAAATTAAGAAGGGGAAGAAGAAAAAAGAGGTGGAGAAGAAAAGAAAAAGAAAATTCTGAAATTCTTGAGTAACCTGATAGAGCTGGAAACATTCTGAGTGAGGTGACTTAGACCCAGAAAGACAAATGTCC
>NW_004949542.1:16557-19147 GCF_000317375.1 Microtus ochrogaster | reverse complement strand
ACCAGGCTGGCCTCGAACCCAGAGATCTGCCTGCCCCTGCCTTCCAAATGCTGGGATTAAAGGCGTGTGCCACCACACCAGCCAGTTTGTTTTTGAGACAGTCTCTTTATGTAGCCTCTCACCACAGACCAGCTCAGCTTTGAACTCAACAGAGATTCGCCTGCCTCTGCCTCCTGAGTGCTTGGAACAAAGGCATGTATCACCATAACCAGTTTTTTTTTCGTTTCTTCTGTATGTCTGTTTTGAATGTGTATGGGATGTGTGTGTGTGTGTGTGTGTGTGTGTGTGTGTGTGTGTGTGTGCATATGGAAGCCTGAAGCTGATGTGATGAATCATTAATAGCTCTTCCACCTTGATGTAATTCCACCTCATTCAATAAATCAGGGTCTTAAAACCAGAGCTCACAGGCGGTGGTGGTGCATGTCTTTAATCCCAACACTTGGGAAGCAGAGGCAGGCATATCCCTGTGAGTTCCAGGCCAGCATCGTTTACAGAGTGAGTTCCAAGACAGACTCCATAGCTACTGAGAAACCCTGTCTTGAAAAACCAAAGGGAAAAAACAAAACACCAGAGCTCACCAAGATGGCTAGTTTTCCTAGCCACCTTGCTCTGGGGTCACTTGGCTCTGCCTTCTGAGCCACAATTACAGATGGGCCTTCAAGTAACTACCAAACCAGACTGTTTCCTGGAAAGAAAATGTCTACCTCCTGGCAGGGTCAAGGGCATGCAGAGAGAAGAAAGATGACAAAACCAAGAGGATTTTATGTGGCAGTCAGGGTGGGTACAGGCTGTTAAGGAACTAGATGCCCTTGCCCTGGTAGTTGACCTTTGGGAGTGGATTGAGAGGTTCCTGGTCAAATAGAACCTGCCTTCAGGCTTACATTTACACATAATTTCTCTGTTTACCTGACCAAAGCAGGACATTGTCTAGGACATTGTCACCAGCACTGCCATTTTGGGGTGGGGTGTTTTGGACATAGCACCGGGGTTCTGAGGATCTGAATCCTGGTAAGCACTTTCACTCGGAACCATCTCTCCGTCCACCTTTAGGGTGGTCCTCCCACCTGAACATAGGGTGGTCCTCCCACCCGAACGAAGTCAATCTAGAAACTCCCCTACAAACATCCCCCAAGTTTGTCTGCCAGGAAGTGATTCTAGATGGTGTTGACACTCAGAATTAGCTATCACAGCAGGCTTGCACTACTGGGTCTGTGGCCACAATGCATTCCCTCCGCCCCTTCCACATGTGCACGCTATGCCCTCTGGTCCTCCTCGCTAGGCTGTCACCTACTCTCTGCCCTCCCTTGCCTCCTGCTGGTGTCCAGTTCCCACCAAGTAGGCGCCTCTCTACTTCTAAGATTTTTACTATTAGAATGTGTGTGTGCATGTGTGTGTGCGTGTGTGTGATGTGGGAGTGTGTATGTTTGTAAAAAAATCAGCAGAGGAACCAGGAATGGGAGCCTACACCCATAATTCTACTGCTCAGGAAGTAGAAGTGCAAGGTTTGTCACAAGTTCAAAACTAGCCAGATCTACATAGTGAATTATGGGCCAACCTGAGCTACAAACTCCCACCCCTAGAAAACAAATCTGCTAGGCATTATTAGCATCTATTTCTAGGTTTACTATTCTGTAGATGGAGCTGTAGGCTGAGTTCCTGCCACCCGGCTCCCGGCTGTCTGGCTAGCTTATGCCCCGAAATAATAACATGGAAACTGTATTCTTTTAAACAGTGCTTGGCCCATTAGCTCTAGTCTCTTACTGGCTAACTCTCATATCTCGCTTTAACCCATATCTAATAATCTGTGTAGCACCACAAGGTGGTGTCTTACCAGGAAGATTCTGGTGTACGTCCATCTTGGGCTGGAGCTTCATCGCGTCTGCCCTGGAGAGGAGAGGCATGGCATCTGGCTCACTTCCCTTCTTCCCAGCATTCTGTTCTGTCTACTCCACCCACCTAAGGGCTGGCCTATCAAATGGGCCAAGGCAGTTTCTTTACTAACTAATGAAAGTAACTCCTGCATCACTATTCTGCTTATTGATCTCTGTCCTCTCTCCATCAATACTACACTTTATTGATTATACTGGTGCCATGGTTTTCATGTGGACTTTATGACCCAAAAGGCTCATGTTTTGAAAGCTTGGTCACTGGTACAAGTGGCGTTCAGAGATGGGGCTTGGGGGACTGGATCATAGGACTCTGTCCTTGTGAATGGATTGACCCACAGTTAGATTTACAGTGTGACCTTGAGAGTTGTTCCTGGTCCCCAGTCTTATCCTATTCTGCTTCCTGGATGCCATACTCTTCTCCTCACCACAGGCCCATGGCAGTGGACCCAGCTAAGCATGAGCTGAAACACCTGGACCCATAAACTAGAACCAATCCTCCCTCGGAACTGTTGTCGCTGCTATTTGGTCATAGTGTCCAAAGGTCTAATATAAGTCATAGTGTGATAAATTTCAACCCCAGGAAGACTGATCTTGTATCCTTTTCAAACGGTGTGCTATGGGGCTGGAGAAATGGCTCAGTGGTTAAGAGCATTGCCTGCTCTTCCAAAGGTCCTGAGTTCAATTCCCGGCAACCACATGGT
>NW_004949542.1:8192-9097 GCF_000317375.1 Microtus ochrogaster | reverse complement strand
GCCACATTCAGTTTGACCTGCATGTTTAGGCAGATGAACCATGCGAAGTGAAACTCTGTCTCAATTGAGCTGCGATTGAGAACGTGAAGCAGGGCTGGGTGGTGGTGGCACACCTTCAATCTCAGCCCTAGAGAATATAAAATAGGAGGAGACAGATCTCAGAGCACTCTCACTGTGAGGGTTGGTGGAGGCGGGGTCACCTTTGCCGCTTGAGGTAGAGGCAAGAGCCAGTGACTGGCTGCTTGGCTTCTCCGATCTTCAGGTTGGACCCCAGTATCTGTCTTTGGGTTTTTATTATTCCTGCTACAAGTGCAGCTGATACTGGGGGTGCCACCACCATAGTGTTGCCGCGGGGTGTTTGAGGTTTGTTTCTCTTTTGAGACAGAGTCTCAATCTGTAGTTCAGGCTCGACTGGAAGTCGCCTTGCTAACCCACACTGACGCCAGTTCATAGTGATCCTCCTGCCTCAGCTCCCTAAGCACTGTGATCGCGAGTGTGAGTAAGGATGTCTGATTTGGATCTGTTGAGGGCGTATCAGCAAGCAGTTAAATGAGCCAGTCTTCAGGAGAGGTGTGGGGACAGTTGGCCTTGTGAGTGTGGAAGAGGCTGTGACTGACACGACAGGGCCACATAAGTCCCTGGAAGGAAGCAGGGAGAATTGAGGCCCAGACCTCGCGTGTGTAGGAGTCCGAGGGAGAAGGGAGGGAGGAGAAATGTGGGACAAAGCACCAGCCCAGTCTACAGCTCTCAAGAAGGTGACATTTCTCCTTGGTGCGGTAGCCACAGCCTGTGGTGACTTCCTTGACAAGTAAAAGTTTCGTGGCAGGTTTCAGAGAGGCAGGTAAAGTGAGAGAAAAGGAGGGCCCCTGAGGGCAGAGAAATGAGGAAGTGGGCCCAGCGGAAAC
>NW_004949542.1:5104-7612 GCF_000317375.1 Microtus ochrogaster | reverse complement strand
CTCAATAAACCTCTTGCGATTTGCATCCGTGCGGTCTCGGCCTGTTCCTTGGCGTTGGGGAGGTCTCCCCGAAAAAAGGTCCTCTCCGAGGGTCTTTCATAACAAAGGACAGTTTTTCAAGGGGCTCCAACAACAGGCAGTTCCAGAGCCCCAAAGATGAGATGAAGTGTACTCAGGCCCTGAGGGAGGGTCCTTCCTGCCTTTTTAGCTGCCAGTGGCTCCTCATCCCTTGTAGCCGAATCTATGCAGTCTCTGTCCTGCCTTCACATATGGCCTCCGCCCTCCCTCCTCCGCCCTCCCCCACACTTTTATAAGGTCGACGGCATGCATGGCTACTAGCATGACCCTTCACTTAATTTCTTCCGTCTTAGGTAGGGTTTCTATTGCTGTGCAGAGACTCCATGACCACAGAAACTCATAAAGGAAACATTTAATTGAGGTGGCTCGTTTACAGTTCAGAAGTTCTGGCCGTTATTGTTAGGAAAAAAAATCCTAAGACAAGACGCTCCGCCAACGCAAAAAAAAAAAAAATCCAATCAGGTCAAATCAAACCAAATTAAAATGCCCATGTTTAAATAAACACAGCACTCTCGGGTGGCAGAGAGCATGGCAGGGGAGCACATGCAAAACCCGGAACCACATGTTCCTCCTCTGGGTGCCCACTTAAATACTCTGTGGAAGTGGCATGCTGGGATTTGGAGTCCAGACCAATGCAACTCCCAGGCCAGGGGGCTGGGATGGATGCCAGGGGCTGGGGTGACGCTCACAACTTAACATTACAGTTATCAATAAGTTCCTTCCGTTATCATGATGGGGAGCATGCCGTGCAAGCATACATGGTGCTGGCTCCCTCTTGGCTTCCAGGGAACAGGATGTCGACTTGATCTTTGGGCAGAGTCCTGAGCCCACCCCCACGATGACGCGCATCGTCCAGCAAGGCCATACTCACTGCAACAAAGCCACACCGCCTAATAGCGCCACTCCCTGTCTACTACACCTTCTCTGGCTACCTGTGACCTTCACAAGTTTTGGGAATCAGGATGGGATGTGGACATTTTTTTTGGGGGGGGGGAACAACATTCAAGTTCACTGCATGGAGTAACTTCAGGTTTATTTTGGGGTTCCAGTCCGCCTAAACCTCTCAGAATTCAGAGGGAAAGCTATAGCAAGTGAAAACTGGCTAGTGAGGTCTGAGGGTAAACAAATTAACTCACTTACGTCTGGTTGTCAGGTCCCATTTGTTTCTCCTGGGGTCTCCCAGGGCTCTTCCCAGGGCTCTTTCAATGCTCCCCAACAATCTCTATCCATGTTCCTCCCAAGCCCACAAGGTTTCCTGTTTATATATCCACACAGACATAATTAACAACTTTCCGGTAAATAGCAATGATACCCAGCATGCCTTTCTTAGGGCTAACAGGAGCCTGATGTCTCCTAGGGGGCGTGGCTGTGAAAGTCCCCGGCAGATACCGGAAGGATTAATTAAGGATGGGGCTTTAAATGAATACAGGATCCTGAGAAGAGGGAAAGGGGGGTTGTGTGTTAGCTGTATTTGTGTGGTTGGTTAAGCTAGAGTTTGTGATTGGTAAATGTAGAGAAGCAGGGAAGCAAACGCTACAGTGTTGAGCACTCTCTAAGCACTTCCGTTCCAGCAGCGGCTGGGAACACAGCGCTTCTGGCAGCCATAGCAACCAGCCTAAGCTTCAGGAGGAAAGTGGATGGTGCCCCCCCCAAACAACAGGGGTGCTGTAGGGATGATGGTGCTGTACCCTCTGGTGCCCAGGTGAGAAGGCATTCCTTCCTCTGGGGCTGGTTTAGCCATCTCAGCTTCTTTCCTGGATTTCTAGGGGTAAAGGCACAAACAGTTAATTTTCTAGACTAAGATCTTGTGTCAGTGAAACCAAGGTGAAAGAAAGTAGGGAATATTAATAGCTTGTTAGGGTAGGGCAAAGGCCAGTAGGTTAATACTCTTCCGAGTTGACTATTGGAGATTTTGTGGCCACCCAGACCTGTTTATCAGTAAGGGCAACATTTCCTGCCCAGTGCCTGTCTTTTGAGGTTCTTATGTGGTCTGTTAGCAAGGCCCCTTTCATTGTCTGACTCCTGTCATAAAGGATAATTGTGGGGGCTAGCTTTATGTAGGTTTGACTGTGAGAACAAAGGTCTCTTTGACTGAGTGAATATTTTCACACCAGGGCCCCCAGTGTGGGGGCACAAGTCATCCAGAAAGAAGTTATCCCAATAAACAATACACTGCTGGGGCTATTTGGGATGAATCCCACTGTGGAAAGGAGGAATGCTATGTCATTTCACAGAAATGACAGCGATTATTCAAACGAAAGGTATTCCTGAATGTTGTAATCTGCTGGCCTGGTCTGGCCTGTCACCTGGGTACCCTGTCCCTTTAAGAGACAAGCCCCGCCCACTCCCAATACACCCCCCCCAGCAGAGACAAGCTGATCTCCTGCTTCCTCTTCAACCACACGTGTTCTCTCTCTCTCTCTCTCTCTC
>NW_004949542.1:1839-5004 GCF_000317375.1 Microtus ochrogaster | reverse complement strand
CTCTCTCTCTCTCTTCTCTCTCTCCCTCCCTCTCTCTCTCTCTCTGCCCTTCTTCTGGAGAGGCAGCTTCCGCCTCTCTCTCCTTCCCTTCTCCCCTTCCATAACCCACTAAATAAACTCTATACCCAAGCTCTCTCTGCATGGCGTATCTGTCTCTCACCCACTGGGGTCTCCCACCTGCAGAGGCCTCAGGTGACCCACACTGCCCCTAGGGTCACCCACCAGGGGTCCCCCTGCTTTATGAATAATAACACAGAAGGTCTGCAGATCGGGTCCTCTCTGCTCCCATGAGTTAGTCTGTTGATCTGTCAGCTGTACTTTATGGTATAAAGCTTGGACCACAGACAGCAATCAGGAAAATGAGCAAGGGACCTGGACCCAAGGACAGCTTGGTGACCAACTGGTGGAGGACACCTTCACAAGTCCCCGCCTCACTTCCACGTCTCTGTGGACTCAAGAGCAGAGGAGAATGGAGCTTGTCTCTGGGAAGACTGGGACAATTATAGGAACCAGTCTGCCACCCCAACACATAGGACTCCCCTTAAAGCAATGGCCAGAAAGTGAAGCGGAGGCCAGACAGGAGAGCAAGTGTTTGTCTGAACACTTCCATGTGACGCTGGTATCTGGGATGGAGAGGGAGGCGGTGACAAAGCGTGTTAGCAGATACCGAGGCAGTGCACAGCCGAAGGGTCAAACGTGGCAGTGACCTTGTCAGTGGCCTGAATGAGTGTTTTTCAGGAGCTCGGCGGTGAGGACTCTGCCTTCTCTCTCACATCAGCACCGCTGTACTTTAACCAGGAAGGAGGAGAGCCACGGTGTGGGAGTGCCACTGGGGAGGAGGCAGCGGGAAGCTAGGTTCCAAGTACTCTTTCTCCTTTTCACCTTCCTTTGCTGTTACTGTTCTTTGAGACAGGGTCTTGTCTGTAGCTCAGCTGACCTCATACTCACGGTGATCGGTGATGCTCCTTCTTTAGCTTTCCAGGTGCAGGAATTTCAGATGATGCATCACACCTGCCTTTTATTTATTTATTTGAGTCAGAGTCATACTGTATAGACCAGGCTGGCCTCAAACTCAGATTCCTCCTACCTCAGTCTTCAGAGAGCTATAATTTGCATACATGCGTGGCTCCATCCAGCCATCATCCTTTCTTGGAGCAATCAGCGGGGTTTGGGGTATGGCTGACTTGTTTGTGCCTTGCAGATGTTGCCATCTTACCTGACAGGCTTCCAGAGGTGCCAACTGTGTGACTCTGTCAGCTTGAGGCAGTACGGGAAAGCAGGGAAAATGCTGAGGTTTCCTTAGGAGGAGGAGGACCCCTTCAGGGTTCTCTCATCTGGATGCCAACTACTCCAGCACGATCTACAACTTAGGCTTTTTTTCACCTGCCATAAACCTGCAGCTTCTAGGAATCTCACCAGAAACTCCATTTATATGAAATGGATGTGAACTGAACTCCTTGCATGACCCGAATGGCTTCTGGTCTCTCTTTGTGAGACTCTAATTTCATCCAAGGTGTCTCCAGTGTCGCCTTGAGTATCGCTGAGCAGGAGAGGAGAAAAAGGATTCTTTCTTTTTTGTAAAGATTTCTTTATTATTTTTTTTTTTTATGTACAGTGGGGTTTTGCCTGCATGTATGTCTGTGTGAGGATGCTAGATCCCCCAGAACTGGAGTTTCAGTTGTGAACTGCCATGTGGGGCTGGGAATTGAATCCTTGGGTCCTTTGAAAGAGTAGCCAGTGCTCTTAACCACTGAGCCATCACTCCAGCCCCTGGGGATAAGTGACCCATCAAGGCCTATGGCTTGATGGCTTGGCTGCCATACCATATAGAAATATGGGCCTACAATCCACTCTCTTATTAATTTTAATAAAACCTGTGCTTCTGCAACAGGACAGACAGATCATGCCTGGCTTGGGCAAAGACCTCTTTATTTACCCAAATTTTCTCGTCTTTGGAACAGCATTTATATATGCAAGCTCCTGTCTTAGGCATCTGGGAAGAAGAAGCTTTAAACCCATTATTGACTGCTGATCTCTGTGAAGAAAAGAGATTAATGGTGAGAGATTACTTTTTGGGCTCTGTGTCTTGGAGCCATACTTTTTGTTAGGATTAATTATAATGCTTTATGAATAATCATGCTCCCAAAGGCTATAGTCTCTTATTTAAAGAAGAAGAGAATGACCTGAGTTGAGGATGTTTTCTTAGCTAGTTTAGTGTAGCTCTTAAATCTTTTATGTTGTGTCAAAATCTAAAATTTTTAGCATATGCATTAACTCCCAACACCCAACAGGATGTGTCAAAGTTTTTTCAGCAGTTGCAAACAACAAGTCAAAATTATAATTTTTAACATAGTTGGTCAATACCAACTTTTTTTTTAAACATGTCTGAGATGCAATCTGAGAGCCATCAAAAGGGCCAAGATGACAGGCGGTGGTGGCGCACGCCTTTAATCCCAGCACTCGGGAGTCAGGCAAGCGGATCTCAGTGAGTTTGAGGGCAGCCTAATCTACAAAAGGAGTGGTATTAAAATCTCCAACTTGGCTATGCCAACTGCCTGAAATTCTTTCCAGCATAGAAGCCACAAACTGGAAACTGGCCTGAGCTGAGCTCCCTGAACGTGTAAAGGAACAGCCTGAGCTGCTGAGGGTAGCAGCAGAAAGCTGTGTCCCCTCACCACTGGTAAACTGAGGCTACAATGAGGGGCATGCTGGTCATAGACAAGCTAAAAAAGAAAAGAGAGAGGCGCATTGAGGGTTCCCGAGTGTGTGGGGGGGTATGGTGGGTGCAGGAACTGAAACACAGGAAGTGAGTTCAGCGCCTATGGGGAGCTGTACCGTGAACACCAAGGGAATAACCAGGAAACTATACTCAAAATGACAGAGGTTGGGTATGGGGGTGGCCCATGCCTTTATTTATTTAACAGGGTTTCTCTGTTTAGCTTTGGAGCCTGTCCTGGAACTCACTCTGTAGATCAGGCTGGCCTCAAACTCATATAACTCTGCCTGCCTCTGCCTTCAAAGTGCTGAGATTAAAGGCATGTGCCACCACTGCCCAGCCTAGCCCATGCCTTTATTTGAAGTCAGCCTGGTCTACAACGTGAGCTCCAGGACAGACAGCCAGGGCTACAACAGAGAAACCCTGTCTCAAAAAAAAAAAAAAAAAAA
>NW_004949542.1:0-474 GCF_000317375.1 Microtus ochrogaster | reverse complement strand
GAACAAACAAGCCAACAAAAAAAGAATCTTCCCCTCTGGGGCAGGGTCTAAGGAGACAAGATCTGACTCTGTAGCTCAGGCTGTCCTCACAGTCCTCCTCCTCCTCCTCCCTCAGTTCCAGAGTGGAGAGATTTCAGGTGTGAGTCACCAAGTCCAGCTTCAGGCTGGTGGCATTCTGGGTTTAAGCTACCCTTCTTCTTCAGCCAGATTCCTAGCAGGTTGCCTTGTTCTCCACCTCACAGAGGTCAGAACTTCACACGTGCGACCCACAAACCCTATCACACACTGATTAAAGCTGCACAATCAACTTTATTTGATGGTGGCTTCTGCTATTATACTGCCCAGTGACATACCCCTTTCAGTTTATGGTGTTTGCACAGCCAACGAATCTCAGATGGCAGTTTTCAGACTGTAGCTGCTTTTATTTTTTTAAGTGTGTTTTTAAAATTACATGTATTTATTATTTACTTACTG
>NW_004949541.1:18816-19337 GCF_000317375.1 Microtus ochrogaster | reverse complement strand
TAGTGGGATTCCAAGCTGAGATTGACTGTAAGAGCAGGGACTCTGTCCTCAGCAGCCCTGGGTTGTGCTCATTCCCCACATTTCTGAAGATGGATTGTGTCTTTCACCAGTTTCAGATGGACAACAAAAAGAACAGTGAAAATGAGTTTTATATTTTTGAGATGTTGTAGAGGGAGTTTTTTTTTAACTTTGATTTTAAGTAGCAAGTTTTGTTTGCAAGGATTGTAGAAATAAACATTTTCCTCCAATACAAATACACACATTTGAAACACATAGGGGAACACATAGACACTGACATAATCTGAGATTTATGCTCGTCTGGGACAATATTTTGCAATGGTTTTCTCAAATCAGTAATAGTATGAGAAGTGTTAAAACCTATAGCATGGAGATTCTTATAATTAAGAGAAACAAGAAAGAATCACCTTCTTTACTTTCCTTCTTCCTGAATAACACTTGTTTTATACAATCAAGAGAGTCATTAAGGGCCCTAAAGTTTCTGTCTATAATCAGAACATTGC
>NW_004949541.1:13819-14481 GCF_000317375.1 Microtus ochrogaster | reverse complement strand
TGATTACAGGGCCATAGGATCCAGCAGAATTTTCCATGAAGCAGGAAGTTTCAAAGACAGTGCCTATATTGGCAGTTTGTTATTCACTTTTTTATCTGTCCTGCAGCATTTCTGAGAGTCTCTTTGATGGAGCAGCAACGTCAAAGGACTGCCTCACCTTTCCTTTAAAACTTCAGCAGTCATGTTTCTGTGGGTTCTTTATGTCAATTTTATGCAGCATAGCATCAAACAACCCAGGCAAGAGCAGTTTCTTAATCAAATGGCTAGCAAACTCCATAAGGAACCTCTACATTGCACATCTTCCTCTTGAAGTTATTGGTGGTACCAGGAGCAGATGTGTCGTACTATCATAAAAAGTCCTAAGTTCTTAAAATATTTTTAATGCCATAGTCTGAAGGTCTCTGAAAGATTTGAAGAATATCAAAGTGAAATATATCCTTATATATCTAGAAAACCTAACTAACATTACTATAAATTTGACTATTATAGATGGTTATCTATTGAACTATATTTCTTAATTAAGCATTACATTTATAAATTAGCTAGACAAACACAATACCTTGATCGAGACCAGAAATACATATACACATTATAACAAAATTCACCTTAAGTTTGTATCAATAAACCAAGATCCATACCAATGTAAATCTCTACATTATCTC
>NW_004949541.1:10255-12262 GCF_000317375.1 Microtus ochrogaster | reverse complement strand
ATACATTAAATATTCCCAACCAAATAAGCAGGTTTATTCCATTAATGGTTCCTCACACAAGTTTCTAAGTATACAGATTCAAACAAACTAATAACAAACACATATTCAGCAAAACTTCTTCCACATTACATTAAGGAAATAAATAAAAATGTCCCCTTGATGTCATTTAACATAGAGGCCAAACTTGAGCTCCCTATTTTATTTACTTTGTGTCTACTTTTGTGACTATTTTTCTAATGTCTGAGTCTGAATACCTTTTTCCATTTATCCACCTCTACTTCTGCCTTCCTTCCCCCCTCCCCCTGTCTATGTGTGTATGTGAGTAAGTGAATTCATATATTCATGTGTGTATTCATGTGTGTATCTTAACAAAGATCTTTTTCTCTGTCTTTATTGAACAGCACAGAAAACATCTCTTGGAAAAACAGAGGGGTATTTAAAGAAATCTTTAACCCAGTTGTACAAGGGTGGACCCTTGTTACTGGTTCCAACTGATTCAAGTAATAAATATTATAACAAACATTATTGTTTAAAAAACGTTATCTGTATAGTTTCATCAAAAATTTTTGATATTCCTTTTAGAGAATTTTTTGAAACTTTTACTTTGTGTTCTTGATAATGGTTGTCACAACACACACAAAATCATATTCAATAGTCTTTAGTCAAAAGCATTGATGAGCATATAATTTAATATTAGAACTGTGCACGAGGCCTGAGCCAGCAATCTCTGCCAGAACAGGTACAAGGGAGAAACCTCAGTGGGAGCAGGCTTCAGGCAGGGACCTCCACAGGAGCATGTATGGGGGAGAAACTATCAAAAGAGCATGCCTGATACAAAGAGCCCTGTGGGACCAGGCCTGAGCCAGTGTACTCTGCCAGAGCAGTCCTGAGCCAGGAACATCTGCAGTAGCAGACCCAAGCCAGCAACCTCTGCTAGAGCAGGAGAGAGACATTGACTTCTGAAGGACCTGACCAAAACCAGTGACCTTGCAGGAACAGGAACAACTGTGACTGCTGAGGGAGCAGACCTGAGCCATAGACCTCTGTGTGACTGGGTCAGAGCCAGCATCCACAGTGGGAGCAGGCCGTAGCCAAGGATATCTGTGGAAGCAGGCCCAAGTCAGTGAGTGACCTCTGTCTGCTGGTGCAGGCCTGAGCTATTAACCTGAAGAAGTAGTCCTGAGACAGCGACCTCTGTAGGAAAAGGACTTAGCCAGTAACCTCCATGGGAGAAGAATAGGACCAGTGACCTCTGATGGACCAGGTCAGAACCAGTGACCTCCACAGGAGCAAGTACAAGGGTGCAGCTTCCCAGGAGCAGGCCAGAGTGAGTCACCTCCAAAGGAGGAGACCCAAGACAGTGAACACTGTAGGATCAGGCCCAAAGCATTGACCTAAGTCAGAGCAGCCCCAAGCCAATGACCTCCACAGGAGCAGGCCAAAGCAAGAAACCTCTGTGGAAGCAGGCCCAAATGACCTCTAGGATTGAAGACCAATATCTTGGTAATGCTGAGTGACCACTGGGAGGGCCATCCAACTCCTGCCATGATTGGAACTGTGGTCCTGACTGCACAAAGGAGTAGCAATCTGAGCCTTGGATCCACTGTCACCAGGAAAATTGATTACATCCCATGTATATTAGATCCATGTATGTCTCTCTTATGGTCCTCATTGTTATCTAGTTTCTATGGGACTGGGAATTATTGGCTGCTTTGCTTTATGTCTATAAGCCACCTTTGAGTAAATGTGATATTTGTCTTTCTGGGTTTGGGTTACCTCATCCAATATGATGTTTTCTAGATCCATCCAATTGCTTGCAAATTTCAAAATGTCATTTTTTCTGCTACATAGTTCTCCATTATGTAAACGTATCACATTTTCATTATCCATTTCTCAATCAAGGGGCATTTAGATTGATTCCATGTTCTGGATATGGCAAACAATGTTTCTGTGAACATAATAGAGCACATGACCTTGTGGTACAGTTGTGCATTCTTTGCGTATATA
>NW_004949541.1:7937-9170 GCF_000317375.1 Microtus ochrogaster | reverse complement strand
TTTTCCCAACCCTTTACTCTGAGGTAGTGTCTATCTCTGAGTTTGTGGTGCACTGAAGTCCATTAAACTGTCCTCATTACACCTACATGTATATAATTGTAAGAAGTAAATATCTGCTTGATGTACAATGAGAAACAAATGTCAAGAAAACAAATTTTTAGTCAAGTCATTAAAAACCTGTGTTTATTAATGGCAATGCAGATTTTTATTGTTTCTGGGTAAGAAAGACGAGCATGAGTCACAGACTGAATATGAAAGGTAAAGGGGAGGGGTGTTGCAAGTGATGTTTCTTCCTAAGAGGCCTGTGAATGCATATGTATAGTACATGTATAAAGGAGTTCAAATCCTGAGGTGTACTCTCAAGTTCAGCTTATCAGTCACTCCCTGTTTCTAATGAACAGATGGGTAGATATACTGGAAAAAAAGAGAGCTAAAATAGAAAATGTGGACAAAGTATTTGCCTGTTTCTTGCCGAGTAATTGAATTCAGTCATGTCGCATGCTCTAAACACAAAAATTGAGCTTTCAACCTCCAGAGGCAACTACACTAAGGGCCTAGCTGACTCAGTTGGTGCTAAGTGCATCAGTGTTGAAGTCAAAACAGTATAAGGAAAAATCTCTTGAGCATGTAAGAAAGCAATGTCAACTGCCTTCTTTAATACAGGACATAAATATTTGAGCAGAAATTATTCCTGAATAAAATGTATATTTTGTTTGTTATTATTAAATGAAATAGATGATACTTAATGTGTGATAAGAAAAAAATAGCTTAAAATGATAAAAAACTTTCCTAACATTATCTTTCCTGCTAGACTTCCCCAGAATATTTACAAACATTTTAGAACACGCTATCTCTTAGCTCCAACAACAGAACTTATATAGAAGAATGGCATGCAAATAAGTCCCCTCTCTTCTCATGAAAACCAGATAAACATGAACTCTGAAGCTCAGACAAAGCAATCAGTCCCCGTTGCCCAGGTCTTCCCATTCAGTGATCAGCATTGAAATCAAAACACACAATGAATTTGGTGTTGATTTGGCTTTCCTTGTTGCTTTTTTAAAAGGTAATTGATGAAGAAGAGATACTGAGTGTGTTAGTGCACATGAACAAGATATATAAAAGATAGAGCTTCTCTGACAATTTACTAACAACATTCTCTGTGTTTGCAGGTGTCCAGTCTGAGGTACAGCTTGTGGAATCTGGAGGAGGCCTGGTGAAGCCTGGAGGATCCCT
>NW_004949541.1:4912-6554 GCF_000317375.1 Microtus ochrogaster | reverse complement strand
TTGTAATAGAGAAGGGAAGATACACATTTAACATAGATGGCAAGTTTTAGTTGGCTGCAGGTCAGCAGTCAGTAGAAGAATAAAAAGGGGAATACTGCCTATCCCCAATTTATTAATCTGTATATTTCCTGATCTATCAGAAGAAGGAAAATAACATAAACAATAAGAGAATGCCTTTAAAATTTACATGTGATATGATAATCACCTAAGGCAAATAGATACTGATGGAGAAAAAATAATTTTTTGTTATAAATTGTGTTGATAATTTTGAAAGGAATGTTTGCTCTGTGACGATGTATTTAGGAAGACATATCTTTTTTGTTATTTATTTATTTATTTAAATGGAAAATAATTTTGCTGATTACTCTTAGCTTTTAGTCTTTGGTATTCATAAAAATATGAATGCAGTTAATATTTTGAGTATTCTAGAGTCTGGAGACAGTGCTCAATTATTATTAAAAGCAATTTCTTGGAGAGGATCTTATTTGATTCCCAGCACCCAAAATAACAATTCTTAAATATATATAGTGATTATATATATATATATATATGTGTGTATATAGTGATTGCTCTAGTAGATCTGACAAGGTCTTGTGTCCTGCACAACCACCTGCACTCAGGTAAACATATACAAAGAAATGCACATGCACACACATGCAAATAACTGTTAAAATTTTCATGTATCTATGTAATGAACTAAGAGAATTTTGAATTGCAAGATGTAAGATCCTTGAAGAACATGAGTGAAATATTCAAAGATGAAACTGAGGAGCTTATCGTCAAGTTGAGAAGAAGTAAACATGAAATGACTGAACTTCATGGTAAACTAGGCTGTAATTATTATCAACCAGGAGAGTCTTTTGTTTAATTGTGATCATTAATTCTGATAACTATATTTTCTCTTTTGAATGATTGTGCTTATTGAATAATGAGTTTTGAAGGAAAGACAGAAATGACACACAGAGAGAAAGATCATGCAACAGGAATCTAACATGAAAAGTGAACATCCAGAGGCAGATATTGGGGTTCAAGCTGAAGATTAGAAAAGCAAAGCTGTCAACCAGTGGAGAGAACTTTTACCTCCACCAAATCTTCAGACTGAAAAAGTGAGCTCCTGTTTTCATAAATACTCAGACTCCACACTCTAGTTAGTTCCTGATATAGGAGGGCCTTCTGTCTATGTGTTAATTTCATTGGTCAAATAAAGAAACTGCTTTGGCCTTTTGATAGGACAGCAGCTTAGATAGGCAGAGTAGACCAAACAGATTGCTGTGAGAAACAAAGCAGAGTTAGCCAGACACCATGGCTCTTCTCTCCAAGATGGACGTAGGTTAGACTCATCCCGGTAAACCACAGACACTAGGTGATATATAGACTATTAGAAATGGGTTAATTAAGATGTGACAGTTAGCCAAGGAGAGGCTATATATAATGGGCCAGGCAGTGTTTGAATGAATACAGTTTCCATGGAATTATTTCAGGTAAAGCAAGCCAGGAGCTAGGTGTCAGGAAGCGGCCCACCACTCCTCTTACTACAAGTTCCTATCTCTTCACTTTTATATTCTTCTCTCTGCTCAGCCATATCACTCCTGTATCCACCTCCCTACTGCTGAGATTAAATGTGTATGACTTCTAAACACTG
>NW_004949541.1:0-727 GCF_000317375.1 Microtus ochrogaster | reverse complement strand
AACAGGTAAAACAGAGTTAAAAATGGCTTCTTGGTAGCAACATTTTCTTAGGTGGGCTCAGCAAAAAGAAACACAACTCCTTTAAGAGAGCTCCTAATTCAGCCTTAGCAGCAAAAACTGCATGGCATTGTTCTTGGTGGTGGGATGAACTTAGATACTCCAAAGAATTTTGACAAAAAAAAAAAATAGAAAGGAAAAAAAAAAACCTGGCTCCTGCACAGACTTCCACCATAAAGCTAGATTCTCAGGAAGTAAAGGTGTGGGGCAGACTCAGCTGCCAAAGCCAGGATGTCCATTCTGGTCATGATGTTTAGCAGTTTAGAGACCAATGTGGTCAGGAAAAGATAGAGATAAACAGTGAGGACAAATACAAATGGAAAAAAAAGACCCTCTAAATGGTTTACAATGTGTTTAAAAATATATGTAGTTGTGGGAGAGAGAAGAAAAAGGTTAGAGAAACTCCTTAAAAAAAGAAATATATGTGGATTGGCAGTTCATACCTTTAATCCACTCAATTGGATGGCAGAGTCAGGAGGATCTCTGTGAGTTTGAAGCCAGCCTGGTCTACAAGTGAGTTCCAGGAGAGGCAAGCTACAAAGAGAAATCTTATCTCAAAATAACAAAAATGAAAAAAAATAGAGTTAAAATCCACATAAAGATGGAAAATACATAAGAAATCTGCATACTATATCTTCTTGTGTTGTTTTTGGATTGTTCAATGGATGAG
>NW_004949540.1:17733-19341 GCF_000317375.1 Microtus ochrogaster | reverse complement strand
TCAACGTTGGTGTAATTACTACCGTGCGTCTTTATATTCAGTCGGTGCTCTGATCCTTTTAAATGGTTGTGAAGGGAGCCCTAGCCTAGAAATGGCAGTCTATGGCAGTCGGTTTTCGGGCGCCCCCTAGCGGTGGCCTTTTTCTGCAACACTCCTGGTAATCGGTCGTTGACGAGGACGGGGCGAAATGGCTTTTGTGAGGCGGAAGGAGTGACAAGAGTCCCGGCCCGGCAGGCGGGTGTGTCCCGGAGTCGGTGTCTTGCTTGGGAACGGTCTCTGTGTAGGAGGTTGTGCCGGAAGAGTCACCCATGGGTGCGTTGGGGATGGAACCGAGTGACAGGACCAGCTGGAGAGGGTGCTGGGAGACTTGAGCGGGTCGACCAGAAGGCTTCAGTCATTCGCGTGCCCCCACTAGGTCCACCCGGGCCCAGGATCGGTGAAACACCCCGGCTTTAAAAGTTGCTTTTCCCTCACCTTTTCTCTCTTCTAAGAGCCCTGGGACCCAGCGACCGGAGGCCGAGAGGAGGCGTTGGTTGATCGCGGCTCACCCGCTGCCCTGTCATGGACTGGTTGGGGTCTAGGACCTTTTTTTTTCCTCTTGCCAGAACCCTCGGTCCTCAGCGGCGGGCCTTGCCATCCTGAGGCCGAGAGGAGGCTGTGGTCTCGGATTTCTTGCTTCCCTGGTCCGGACTCTCAGAGCTTTTTGTTAATTTCCTTCCCCTTGCCAGAACCCTCGGTCCTCAGCTGCAGGCCTTGCCATCCTGAGGCCGAGAGGAGGCCGAGGTCCCGGCTTTCTATCCTCCCTGGTCCGGACTCTCGGAGTTTTATATTAATATTTTTTCCCCTCTTGCCAGAACCCTCGGTCCTCACCGACGGACCTTGCCATGCTGAGGCTAAGAGGAGGCTGTGGTCCTGTCTTTCTTGCCTCCCTGGTCCGGACTCATTGGGGTCTCGGAGCTCTCCCCAGCACCTTTCTCCTGCCCTCGGTCTTTCGAGAGTCCAGCGGCGGGCCTCGTGTTCTCGAGGAAGAGAGGAGGTGGTGGCTCCCCTGTTCACTGGTCCCCAGTTTCTTTGACTCGAGATATTTTTCCCCCAAGTTTTTTCTTCTTGCCCTTCTCCATCCCAAGCGGCTGGTCGCAGGATCCTCGGCCAGGAGGAGGCTGGGCACCCGGCTTTCTGGCATGTCCACCTCGCTAGGCCTATTGTGAACATTTGGGTTAGGGTTAGAATTAGGGTTAAGATTAAGGTTAGGGTTAGGACTAGGGCTTTTATTAGTATAATGGCTATAGTTTGGCTTAGACCTATTGTTAGGGTTATGGGTAGGGCTAGGCTTATGGTTAAGGCTAGATCTAAGGTTGGAGTTATTGCTAAATTTAGGGTTAATGTTAAGGTTAAGTTAGGGTTTGCGTTATTTTCACCTTTAGAGCTATAGTAAGGGTTAGGGTTACGGTTAGTGTTAGTGTTAGGGCTACAGGTTGGATTAGTGTTACATCTAGGGTTAAGGTTAGAGCTAAGCCTAGTGTGAGGATTATGTTTAGGGCTAGGGTAGGGTTAGGGTTAGCGTTAGGGTTAAGATTACAGTTAGCATTAGGGTTTACGGTTTTTTTT